>NC_089522.1:19043016-19132016 GCF_963924715.1 Thunnus thynnus
CTTCTAAAAATTTCCACTTTGTCAACTCGGCATCTCTTTATGCGTCACCCTCAAAGCTGCCGCTACCTTTTCTTTGCTCTATCATCATTTTCCATCACTAAAATGTAAACAGAGATAATATCAGCTACATTCCCACTGTCTACAGGAGGATCAGGTTCAGTAAGCCACTGTGATGTTGTGGCATGTAGTATTATCCCATTCAGACTATGGAAACATCTCAATGACTAGCTATTCAAAATGTCCAAGCACATAATTTCTCTATTGTGCACCTACACCCCGTGACCCTAGACTCATTTAATGACTAGCTCCTCTGGAGGCCATCTGTGTCTGTGTCTGTGTGTGTGTGTGAATACTGTATAGTATGGTGGAAACTCAATCTGGTGTGGGGTGATAGAGCAGACCCACACCGCTCCTTATACATCAAGCATTCAGCTCTATATCTGAAAAAGGCAAATATGAAAATTTCTCTCTCTCTCTCTCTCTCTCTCAGTCACACACACACACACATACACACACACACACAAGCACACGCAGGCACATACACAATACAAGCTAGGAAACCCAGCATGCAATGAGAGGATATTGAAAATGATTTTTTCCCCTCTTGTCTCTTTCATTAACAGTGTTGAAAAGCCAAGAGTCTGCTCTCTCTCTCTCTCCCCCTGGCTCTCACACACACACACACACACACACAACATTAAGAAACACACACACACACACACACACAGAGCTACCCAGTTCACTGGGGAACGTGCTTCACATGGTTTGCTTCAGCTGGTCTTCTTGACAAATGCCACATTAGAGTGGAGAGAAGGAGAAACTTGGCATGCAATCAAACTTCTCTCATGATTTCTAAGATTTGAAATACTTCAGTTTGTGTAGCCCTCACCCTCCTCCGCTCTATCCTCCCCTCCCTCTCGTTCTCCCTTTCTTTCTATTTTTTCTTTCTTGCTTTTACTCTAACACCCTTCCTCTCCCTCTCTCTCTCTCTCTCTCTCACTCTCTCTCTTGTTACCTCTCTTTCTCTGCCCTATCTTTCCTGTTTAGTTTTCTCTGTGCTAACTTGGACCAGAGCTGTGCTGTGGGAATATGGCCCCTTTAAGCACAAAGCCAAAGTTTGTGTAAGTATGTGCATGTCTGCAGACGTGAGTGATTATATGTGAGTTCCACTGAGGTTGTGTGTACATTCTGCATGCGTATCTTTGTGGCTTGTTCAGATGTAAGTCAGTCTCACGAAGCTTCGCCCCTCGCAATTCAACAGTCCTTTAATCCTCATCATCAGTGACCCCAAACCCCTGCCTCTGACCTCTTCATACACACAGAGACACACAGAATCGAATGCACAAGAGACCACACACACACTCGTGCCCCCTGTGCCCCTTCCATTAGCTCTTACCAGTGTAGACATGTAACCAGTCAAAGTTTTGAACACAAAGGCAAAGAATCCCAAACTTCTTTGTTGCTGAATATGTCAACCAACCATCACACTAACCGTCTTCCTCAGACATCTCTCTAATGGTAATATAATAATGATTTAAGTCGAGTGCCAGTAAAGTGCAGAAGTGTCTTTCACATGCCAGGTCTGTGAGCATGTTTGTAATTTCACGTATATACCTAGAAGCACGGATTGTGTCTGTATCATATGTAATACATTTCCTCTGCTAAACATCCCTGGTGATGTTTGGATGGTGGAAACTGAAACAGACACGAAGATGGTTTGTATCACCCGTGTGTGTGTGTGTGTGCGTGTGTGTGTGTGTGTGTGGTGTATGATATGGGCAAGGGCACTCTTTTTCTCTGATACTGTAGGCAGACACAGATGCATACACACATTCTTTTAAAGTTAGTGTGATCAGAGGGGCTCGCGAGGCATAATGGATTTTAAAAGATGTGTTTTCAATACATGTGTGCCAGCCTTCCCTTTTGTACTGTACTGAGTGGCTGACTTTAAAGGCATTTCTCTGCGGCACATGACAACCAGATATGTGGCTCCATGCTCCTTCAATCAGAGCGCTCAAAGCAAACACACATGTAGCCGCTCCACTGACAGATCACTGAACTCACTCACACATTTCATACATACCCACTGACACACACTCACACATGGAAATGCATCCAGTCCTGCACACTTTTTTTTTTCTTTTAGTTTCCTCCTTCTTTAACTCTTCTGTCACACACAGACATACACACACACACACACACACAAAAAGAAAACAGCCACACACATATCTTTCTAAACCTGCTGTCCAAGGCTGCACCACCTGTCCTCAATAAATGTAACTTTTCACAAGGCAGCTATAGACAACGGCTGATCCTACTTCAAAACACACCTCGACACTGATGTCTATATAAGACACATGCACAGATGCACATGTGAACAGGTGAGCCAATAAACTCGCCCAACACAGTACAGTAGTAGACACACAGATTTCTTCTGCAGCAACAAAACTGCTGTGTAGGGCAATGACAATGTTCCTGATAAAGCGCTGAGGGAAATATGTTGACAATGTTAAAAAAAAGATCCTTGATCTTATTGGCTGGGTGTGCAGTCACTACCACAACCACTTGTAGTTTATTTTTTCTGACTGTATGTCTTACTTTAATTACCAGCACCTCTTGCTCTGCATTACATTACACACTATGTGCAAAGCCTCTTCCTCTTTATGCAAACGCAGCTTAATTAATTCACATTATTGAGTTTGATACATTGAAGTCTTTCTTTTACTGATTAGAGAAATGTAGAGCCATGAATGAGCAGAATATACTGTAGCATACGGTTACACAGCATGTGATTATTATTCTGTGTGGCCTACACTGATTGCACTGTTGTTTACGGACACATGAAAAGAGTAACATCTGTTGAATGAGGAAAAATAGGTAAGTAGGGTAGATTAAAGTAGATAGATAGGATATAAATACTGTGAAGACAGATGGCTGAATATGAGACTAACTTCATCTCCAGAATCTCCTCCAGCTGTTTGCGTCTCTCATGGCGCAGGCTGTTGAGGTGTCCATCTCTCTCGTGCAGGGATTGCTGAGTGGAGGACAGACGCAACTTCGTGGCGTCCAGCTCCTGACGTGTCTTCTCCAAAGCCCCCATCAGCTCCTCCAACTAGTCAAGTGCAGACAAACACACACACACACACACACACACACACACACACACACACACACACACAAACACACGTTTAAACAGTATGAAAACTTACCAGGGTACCCAAACAAAGCTCTCAAATGTAAGAAGTGTTCATTAAATCATGTAACATGTTACTTAAAAGTCAATATACAAGATCTATTTTACACTTCCACATGTACAGTTACACACATGTACACAGTGACATCATAAAATAATCAAATACACACTTATGTACACTTTTATCTGTCTGCATGCCTGTATGTGTGCATGATGCTTTCTGAGGAGCTGGATGGTGGTGAAATGACTTCCTAAACATGAAAATGAATGACCAGTTGACAATAAAGAGCAGGTGAAATTACTGAGGTTCAAAGGCTAGTTGAATGATATGTCCGCTAACGCTTGCGGTGGAAACAAGGGCTCCTTCTCCTCCTCCACCTTTCTCCACTTATTTTATCTCACTCTCAAGTGTGGTTCTACTTTAGAGCAGGTGAGAATAATGCTCTCCTATATAATGCATGCATCTCCTCCCTCTGCACACACATGCCCTCCAGCCACGCAGTCCTGCATGTCCAACCTGAGTGTCTGACAGACAGGATGTGACCTGAGGGCGTCATTATCCTAAGACAGGAAGTGTGTAATTGTCTAACAAGTACTTCACAATAGGATGCAGTACTAGGCAGGCATGTTCAGATGATGGAAATGGAAGACCACAACAATATTAATTTCTCTTTATTCAATTCTGATGATTTGCAGATTTGTGATATAAGATAGTCAAATAATAGATTCTTGAGTGTTGGATCTCAAATGAACAAAGGGAAAGAAAGGGAAGGAGAAGCAAAAAAAAAGGAGTATTAGGGGAAAGCACTCCATGGGGTAGGACATGAAAAAAGGAATGGGCCTCTTTTATGAAGGGGCCAAATCGTTCACACATTTTCAGGACACTCTCCATCTCCGCCGGTTTTCTAGGTGTGTTTCACAGATGTCAGATAATGTGCACACTGACTGTTCATGAATATCACATATGGAGTGAGAGAAGAAAGGGTGAAAGCAAAGTGAGTAGGGAATACAGAAATTTGCAATGGTGGGAAAGTGACAACTTTCAGTCATAACTTCCAGGAAACATATCAAAGCATTGTTTTAAATAAAATACACCCCATACCCCTGCCAACAACAACTGACCTCCTAAGTATCCAGCAGCTAATATACCCAACATAAACAAGACATCCAACTGTCCAAAATCACACTACGTTTAATGTTTGATGTCTTGTTTCAGGCTTAAAAGAACCCAAAGCCACTCTTTTCATCTTGAAAGCCAAGGGTCACACACACACAACTCCATTTACACCCACCACATGTCTATCAACCCTCATGCTCCAACTCCCCCATCTCAGTCGCCCATTAGTCCACCACCCAGGCTCGCCCTCACTTCACAATCACATCATTAATAAGGAATACAATGCATTTTAGTGAAATTAGGGACCTAATCAGCTTAGTGGTGAGCCTGTGCGTGCTAATTTAGCTCAACTTCAAGGCAAAGCCCCCCAGCCAGGCTAAGGCTCACTAAGACTGGCCCAAAGCCCTTTTAGTTGCTAAGCTGATTGGGGGCTCAGAGGTAAGGGCCAAATCCCTCTTGTCCATTTGCGTCGGTGTTGCTGGTTCAAAGGCCTAGTTCAAACGCCACAGAGGGGGAGAGAGGGAGAGAGACAGCAACAGAAATGGAGAGAAAGGGAGAGAGAGCGTGGAGATAATTGGGGGAGACAACTTAAGAAGGCAGATGGGAAAGAACAAGGCTCGGGACGATGAATGGACAGCAGGAGAAAGACAAGAGACAGAGAGTGGCAGAGACCGAGGGGATGTGAAGAAAAGTGACCCAGGGCATTACCCATGCTCCATTTCAGCAGGTCAGGCTGATGGAAGACTTTCAGCGCATTACACATCATGAGACTGATTACTCTGGGACAGAGGGGAGAAGAAAGAGGAAAATCAAGTAAAAAACGAGGGGGGGAAAAATGTGAGAATGTGAGTCTGGCAAGGCGCTCTGAAACGGTGCCAGGGTCAGGTGATGTTTCAGAAGGACCTGTCCCTCTCTCTATTCCCCCAGCAACCAGCCCGGAACACCCTCTTGTTCTCCGTAATCTTGAGGCAAGAGCGGCAGCTGACTGACAACTGTGTAACTGCATGTTAATGGCATGTTGACTCGCTGCCTCCGTATGTGCTGACGTCATTTTGGCTCACAAAGTTCAGTGCGTTGACAGCACCTAGCAGTTAACATCATAGGGACCGAGCGACTTGAGTTCCAGGCGAAATGGGTATCTTCTCTAGTGTCGACAGCATGACTGCAGCTCTATTATGGCTCAATATGTGTCAAGTGCAGTCGCCAGCATGACTGCACACTGGCTCAGTATGTTCTCTGTGTGTAAGGTTTGGATTGTCTTGAAATGAAAGCAAGTTGACTATGGCTTTTGGGGTCAATGAGTGTTAACATGTCACAAGTTAGAAAAGGATTTCCCTGATTCTTTGACTACACATGGGTAAACTTAGGTCAAAGCTGAATCATTCACTTCTGTGCGTGCGAAAAGTCCCGCAGACACAAATATGCTTTTCTTTCGGACACTGGATCGAAATATTGTTTGATAAACACAGTATCCATGCTGACTGTAAGTCAAGCGTGTAAAGTACAGAAATTGCGTAAAAAGGAGGAAAACATTAGAAAAAAAACCAAGCCACAGTTAGCATTGGCTCTCACTGAATTATCTAAACTGAGTTTGACCTTCTCTCACTTTGCCGCTCTGCCCACCAATCTCCTCTATTCATCTTTTAGATTCTCCTCTATCAGCTTCTGTCTTTGAATGTGTGTGTGTGTGTGTGTGTGTGTGTGTGTGAAGAGGGAATATACAGTATGTACGTGTATTTGAAGCAGTACAGCCACCATCCTGCCTCAAAACTTTAGCTCTTGTCCTAACCGCCGATTGCTCTCATATTACTCGTGGCACTCATAAGTAATGCAAGGTCATTCTCATTCAAATGCACACTCACACCGAGAGGAAACACACTCCCTCGCCCTGTTTCTCTTTCCCACCACAGACACACCTACGCTCACACACACACACATGCACACACATACACTTTTTTTGGATACGCTTCAAGATGTAGACCGACCAGCTGGCAGTTAGAAAGACAGATAGATAGCAGGACATAAAGAGTTAAAAGGCAGCCTGTCCTCCATCAAGACTGCACACCTAAAATCTACATCTGCATTAATGAATTCTGATTACACAAAAACTCAACATATGCACACATTTTGAAGCATGCAACAGCAAACTTAATGAGAGACAGAAAATGAATGAAAGACGCTGGAATGTTTTGTTTCAGTTTTAAATTTCAGTCAGGAAAGGGGAAAAAAAATAAACAAAAACATGTTTAGAGAATAAAAACTGGCTGAAGAAGAAAAGACAATAACAGAAAGGAAGCAAAAGACAATGATCCAATTTGTAATAATGATATTTGTTGGTTAAGAGCTACAAATGAGGCGATTAAGGATCATTTAATGACCACAGTCTGCCTGCAGTTACACACTTAGCCACATGAGGGTGCAGTTAAGTTCATTACATTTTCTCAGTGGTCCTTCTTAGTCCTAGGTGACCAGTTTAAAAGGTAGACTAGGATGCCTATAGTATGTAGGGATGCATGAGATTATCTCTGTGTGTGTGTAGGTGTGAAAATAAAGTAAGCTGGTCTTCCATCAGTGTGTGTAACATCAGGTCAACCTGTCTCTGGGCCTGAACACGGGCAGCTTCCTCCTGTGCCCAGAGCGCCTCCCTATGTGCGGAGGTGTTCATGCTCTCCCTCAGTGCCTTCTCCAAATCCCTGATCCGCTCCGCCGTCTCCCGCATGGCATCCTGGGAAGCTGAAAGAGGAAGCTGTGGGTCGAGTTTAAAGGAACGGGGGTTGGAAGAAAAGTAATAAAAGCCAAGGGAGAGAGTGTTTTTCTTTGAGTAGAGTTTGTTTTAAAAGCTCACAATCAAAATATTCTCACACTGGGATCATACCAGCAAAAGATAATTTCAAAAAAGGTGTAATTATTGGTCCCTATGCTAAGAGGAATCCAGTCCATGTAGAAAGGAAAGACTTAAGGAAGTATAAAAGCTGTGGTGAGAGAAGAAACAAGACTTCTCTTAGAAAGAGACACAGCCAAGACAGAGGAGAGTGATAAGTGATGGAGAGAGAGAGACTGTGTAAGTGCTATGACCTTTGCCGACATCCATATGGAGTGTGTGCACTGTGAGTGTGTATGTGTGTGTGTGTGGAGTAGAGTGTGCATGTTCACATGCACAGTTTGTGTGTGGCCTCTCTGACACCTATGGTGAGTGGGAAAAGGATCCCTCTCCACACTGGGTGATGGAACTGTGAAAGAAAACACTGGACAGAAATAATAAACCCCCAGATTCTCTCTCTCTCTCTCTCTTTTTTTTTTTTTTTACTCTCTCTCCCACTCCTCAAAAGTTGATTTGCCTTCAAGTTCACACGTTCACACTTAGAGTAGCAGAGCAGAAGCCTCGGAGTCACACGGGCAAGGAGACACTTTCAAGCAAGAGTTCAGTTACACTCCCTCCTTGTTGCAAAACACTCTGCTGCAATCTACGGACGCACCAATCTGATTTTGCCAAAAACACAAGATCAGGTGTTATAAGAAATAAAATAAAAGTCGCATTCTGATATAAACTATTGACCAATAAACCCTGAAACATCATGTAAACACATAGCCACACTTTGTGCGACCTTCTGTAAAGAGAAGTGGCAACACCTGAATGAGAGCGAAGGCAGCTACCTACCATCAAAATAAAACGGCAGAATGCAAAGTGAGTGTTTTGAGGGTCAGAATCATTAGACATTGGACGCCTCAACACCACATAAGACACTTGTGGAAGAGGCATCAAGATAATGAACATGATGTGGTACAAGTGACGAGAAGGCTTGTCTGGAGCAACAGACGTTGTTGGAAGCAGTGAAGATGCGTTGAAAACCCTCTCCAGACAGAAACAAAGGAAATTGTGGACTTCCTTGTGATGGATGACCATTCCTTGGCTGAAATCTTTAGATGTGAGCCTTGCGACACGCTCTTAAACAATTAATCTCAGACATGTTCTGTAAAAGCAAGTTAGTGAATCCTGAATGGAAACATTGGAAAGAATAGTAGCTTTGCAGGTATATAGCTGATATGTGGAGCTCGATGTGAACATGCGTGTCTAATATCATTAGTAAGTCTGAGAGCACGCCGGATAGACCAATTTTTGCAATGCGTAAAGCGGCGGTCCATGCTAAACAGTGCCATGGCTCACACATGGGGAATCCATTGTTACGGGGGGAAAAGGAGATGCTAAACGCACGGAAAACTGAAGAGAGTTAAGTCAAAGTTACGAGACAGTGCCAGGAAAATGCAAGATCTATATGAATGGCTTATTAAACTGGTAAATATTAAAACAGGGGAAAATTAGTTTTGAGTTGGTACAAGTAGCATATACTTAGTGTTGTGGTAACAGTATCCAAAAAAAAAAAAGAAAGAAATGTATATCAAGCCAGCTCTGATGATTTACAGTTCCTTCAAACTCAATAGTAAATATTAAATAACTGGGATACAGCAGCAATGGGATTATCCCTTAGCGTGATGAAAATAGTGCCAAGTCAGCCAAATCACAAGCGGATACTTGTGGCTCGTCACGTCAGCACGACACAGCTGGAGGTGAGCGACAAACACCCGCACACACACGTACAGAGGCAGGCTGTGTGCGTCAGCAGTCCAAAGCTGTAATTGGATGTGACAGACGGGCAGTAATTCGATGCACCAGAATCAACAAGTTCTGGTCTGACCCCGCCCAACAGACAGGAACACACATATGCACGCACATACACACTTATACACACACACCCCACTGAGATGGGGCTGCCACTGCTGGACCCCCGAGTGAAACCTAACCAGAAAGCTGTTTCTGTCTGTCTGTGTGTGTGTGTGAATGTACATGTCTGCGCGTTATGTGAGTTTTATTAGTAACAAGAGAATATTGCTGGTTTTCAAGAATACAAGCAATGGAAAGAAAGGGCAAGTGTAAGAGAGATAGAGAGATACAGGGAGTGGGAAGAAATGGAAAGATAATTGCCTCTGCAGCACCAATCATCACCTAATGCCCTTGGGGAGGATCATTATGGAGTCTGGCCCTTTCTGGTTTGATGGAGGGATTATAATCACTAAAATAAACGAGCAGGCAGTGAGAGAATGCACATTTTCAGCAGCTGTGTACCTATGATCCTCTACTTCACACACACACACACATACACACACACACACGCAAACCACTTACCCACATAGCCTGATCCAGGCAGACACAGACATCTGTCTCTGTCTCTGTCAAAAAAGTTTTGTGCACAGCATCAACCTCTATGTGTCTTTTTTTCATGCTTTTAAAAATGTCAAGTATGTGTGCAAGGAGTGATTTTTTTTTTTTTTTATAAACTGCTGTATAGACTGTGGGAAAAATCTTGAAAGGTATCTTTCATAACCATCCACAGATTTTGAAAAAAAAAAGGAGTCTCTTAAATCCTTGTGACTCAACAAAGGGGGGGTGTTCAGCGTCGCCGAAGCCTCTCTGTTACAGATAAAAGAGAAATAATAGGCCTGTGCGAAGGCTTGAAGTGAACATTTCCGATGTGTGTTTTCTCTGTGTTTGTGAAGTGCAGCGTGGCGCGATAGAGACGATGGAGCGGAGAGATGCTATCTCTCCATCCCACATAAACTCTCCTGGATGGATGAGGAGAAGGAGCGATGAGGGAAGGCCCTGTTTGTTTGTGTTTACCCTCGGAGCGTGCTGTGTTCCTGATGGACCCGCAGATAAATGGAGAGAGAGAGCAGGGCAAAAAAGAGCAGGATAGAGGCCACAACGCAACCTGACTGCTGAGCAAACACAATATGCAGACTGCATACTTCATTTATAACATGTCATCGTTATAGATAGTTAGCTGGAATGGCGGTCTTGTGTAGTCTTACATTTTGTTCTATGGTATTGCTGCTTTTTAATAAATTGCTGCGGTATATAATCAAACTCTTGATATTTAGTATATCATATCGTATTCTGAACAGCTGCATTTGCTCTATTTACACAAGCTTCTCGGGGACTCGCTCATTTGTTATTGTCAAATGTTTTGTCTGGATTGTTGTGTTGTTCTTTTGCACCTTGGCCCCAGAGCAGACTAACATTTTGTTCATCTGTAGATTTGTATATGGATTAGAGCCCGAAACACGCTGCATGCTTATCACAGATGCAGTATATTGTATCAGCGTGTATCATACAGTATGTTGACTTGTTAATAAAAAAGAAGAAATTGCAATGCAGAGAAATGGAGTTTGATGCACCAACTTTGAACTCCACCGTCCTGGGTTCACATCCGGCTGAGGACCTTTGTAGCACGTCTTTCCCCATCTCTCTCTCTCTCTCTCTCCTCTCTCCTCTCGTTTCCTGTCACCTCTGTACTGCTGACTCCCCAATAATGTCATTACAAAGTTTGTCCACTAGAAAGCACTGACAGATGTCTTTTTTCAACAGTAAAATGTCCTGCTCAGTGCACTTCTTGGTCACTTTATAGTGAGTTTATTTAAAAAAAACAAAAGTAAAAATTGGCCAATAAAGTATATGGTTATCAGATTTCTTTTAAACTTTCAAATACTGATATCAGTAATGCCACAAAAATCCAGTATCGCTCTGACATGGATGAATGACAATAAACTTGATCTTGAGCATGAACAGCTGCATCTGTTCTAACACTAGTTTTGTAATACATGTAATACATACCTCAGAAAAAAATTCTACCACCTCTGAAACCTCATTTCATCTCAAACATCCCTTTGACTCTTTTTATGGACGTCATCCCACTCCCTAACATCAATTACACTACTCTTTTGCACTTGTCCCTGTGCCTCCTTCTTTCACTCTGGCACTCACTTCACGTCTCTTTCCAGGTTGTAGCAATATTAATGTTTGCTACTCAGACAGTGTTTAGAAGAGGAAATAGGATGTTGGATGCTGCCTGCCAGCGCACACAAAAATAACAAAATAGCTCTACCAAAAACAGACTGTGAGAGGGGCTCTGGCTTTTTTGGCAGAGAGGTACAGAGAGGTGTACTCTACTTCATCGGTCTTGTGGGAATAACCTGGCATAGCTGCACTCTGCATATTAACACCTCTGCATAGCTCTGCAGGCTAGTATACAAGCATGCGCGCGCACACACACTATCGAGAAAACAGCTGACATTCATGTTGACACCTAAGGAAGTATGCAGCTATACAAATTACGTCACTTAATTTATCCAAAAAAAAAAGGAACATCAAGGTCTTCTTTCCTGCTTGACTTGACTCAGTCCTTTATTATTCCCATCTGAGCCATTGTGCTGCTGTTCCTGGCAGGCGTATGGAGCTGATTTCTGCTGGACTAAATGCCTGTCTCTTCCACTTAGGACCGACTCTGAGATGCACTAAAGGAGGGAGGGCAGGAGGCATGACTGTCTCTCTCTCTGCTCTTAGGAGCCAAATTATACAGAGAGTGGGTGAGAAGACAAAATGTAGAGAGAGAGAGATAGAGGAAAGGGGAAAAAAGTAATATTTTCTGAGGGGTGGTGTGCAAAAGAGGTAAGGACGAAAAAATAGAAATAAGGGCATGAAAAATGAATTTGAGCCAATCTGAACTCTCTAGGATGAAGAGGTGATGAAGAGATAAATTAGAGGCCGCGGGACACACACACATATATATATATTCAAACCTGCGATAAAGAGTGTGGGTGTCCATCTGTCAGGTTATCTTTCCTCATCTCACCCGGCACCATCTGCTTCTGGATGTTAGGAGACTTGATTTGCCTTCAGTTACAGAAAGATGAAGAAAAACATGACAAGAGGTAATGAGAGGCTAAATAAAGATGTGCATCTATCAATAAAATCACAGATTACAGCAAGACATTTGTATTTCACACAATATGACAATGGTGTATATCATCTATGTAGAAATGTATGCACACGCTGCACACAATATACAATGGCCCCATTTTACTTTAAATACATTTTTTTTGATTTCATTTAACTTTAAGTTTAACGTTTAACTTCTGTTTCCAAGAGTTTACTATTAAATGTACTATTGACACCCAAAATATGAAACCTACTGTACATATGAAACATTCTTTTGCCCATAATTTTTGTTTTATTGTATTGTTTTTCTTTACCTTCAGAGTTAAAACAAAGCCTGCATGTCGCATCATATAGATAAACAGTAGAGCTACAATGTGTACAGTAAAGCAGGGAGGTACAGAGGTTGTACATGTGTCTAGTCTTACTAACATGGCAGACTGGGACATGACAAGACATGACCGATGGAGGTGAGACACTGCTGTGTAAATCTTTCAACGACAAAACACACAAACACACGCAGACACAGATGCAGGCATGTGCACGCACATAAACACACGTTCTCAAAAGAAGATAAAACGTGCAAGAGGCGAGGCTACAGTTGACAGAAACACACACAAGGGCTTGTGTTTTTTTTTTTTTTTAAATAAACTGATGCAAGTCTAGAAACCCTGCCAGAAACACACACACACACACACATAATAAATCTGCTGTCAGTGTTGCACGTTGCTAAGGTGCTGATTACTGAGCTCACCCGCACATCAACCAGCCAGGATGACTGTGTATTTACCTCCACATTCAGACATGCTGCTTGTCATTTACTAAACTTACTTAGCCAGAACTTTGGCACACACACACACACACAAACATATATAAACAGTTTAAACAGTACTTTGCAAAAGTTTTAAGCACTTAAGATGTTTAGATGCTTATATATGATGCAATACCATCAGGGAGGCGTCTGATTGGTCCCAAATTTATTCTGCAGCATAAATACCCCATAAATACAGACAGAGTCAAAAATAACTATTTTGATTGACAAGAAGAAGAGGGAGTCCTGCAAGAGATGGTATGGCCTCCACCACGGAGTCCTGATCTTAACATCATTGATTCAGTCTGGGATTACATGAAAAGACAGAAGACACTGGGTATATCTCAAGTCTCTTATTTGAAATTTTTTCGCTCCTCACTCGAACTGGAAGTTGTTCTGGTCCACCATTTTGAAGGCCGTCTCAAAGCTCTTATTTCTGCTCTGAGAAGCGAGGATACCCGAGAGCAGCCTTCATGAAAGTCTTTTACTGGATGACACGCCCCCTTATTGGAAAGCAGTTATCAATTGGATGTTGCAGCTGATCAGACTGATCTGATACATCACAACATCACTGAGTAGAGACAGATTACAGATAACCGCTTAAGTGTATCACTCCTTAAATCTTGTATTATATTAGTTTTTAGATTTACTATCTAGTCAAACATCTGTTCACTGTTGGTCTGATCAACAAAAGAACCATAAATAACTTTCTTCATTTATTAGAAAGAATTTTCTTTTCATGATCTGTTGTTTCCCCCGTTAACTTTTATTATGGGCAAAATTAAAGTCAGGCAGAGTCTGTCTCTCAGCAAGAAACATTTTTTAAACACATTCATATTTTACGTAATTTGTTGCCATTTCCATTCAGTCACATGTGAAGCTGAAAATTCCTGAGCGTCAGGTTTGATATGAGTTACGTAACTTCAATATTCCCTTAAACATTTAGCCTAATAAATAATTTCCAGTGTTTGAAAGACACTCGGATCATCTTCTGGGTTATTAAATAATGAATTCACAACCAGAATATCAATAAATACAGACACAACTAATTAATAAATTAATAAATAATATAAATGAATTGTGCCATTAGAAATGGTTCTTGTACCTCTGAGCAGGACACAGTACTCAGTATAAATACAGAATGCAGGTTTTTATTCATGTTCAGGTCTTTGTTGAACAGGTAACTGCAGAGGGGAAACAGCTGCTCTGACAGTGATAACTGTGCCTCTTTATTAGTATTAGCTCAGTACATTTGTGCAGACACAAACTCCATCAAAAGTTACTACAGCCGTTAAAGCCTAATGACAGCTGATCCAGCTGTGATCATGGATGTATAGGTTTTAATCAGCTGCCGCCATCATCAGAAACGGACATCGCTTCACATAACGCTTCAGAGGAAAGGACGCCTCATTTCTCTAAAAACATATTTCTTCGTTTCCTCTCTCCTCGCATGGTTTCCTTTCGTCTCTCCATGCATCCTCGGCGGGAGGGACTAAGACACAAGGAAAAGACGCAAGTGAGGGAAACGTGGATGCAATTAAGAGACTTGAGATGTATCCACTGAGACAGCCCAAATCCACAGAAGAACTGTGGCAAGTTCTCCAAGACGCTTGGAACAACCTAGCTGCCAAGTACCTTGAAAAACTGTGTGCAAGTGTACTGTGGAGAACTGATTTAGGTTTCTCCTATTTTCTGAACTTTGTATGAAGCTAATCGATAAATAAAAACTATTCGTGGCATTATTTTTGAAAGCATCTTCCCTTTACTCTTAGTGCCTAAAGCTTTTGCACAGTACTGTATATAGAAATATTCATGAACTCACAAGCAAACACAAATACACTCACTCGTAGATACACATGAAGCCACAAAACCCATGAACACGGACCATAAGACACACACAGCTGCACTTATGCACAATCCACATCTCCCCACAAACACTCTCAAAATAGAATCAAAATATTGTTTTTTTTTGAAAAATACAAAGAAAATGCAAGAAAAGTTGACAGTGACAAATTAGCGCTTAAGAGAACCCTCCAACACTGTAAACACACTGTGACCAAGCAGCTGCTAAAACGCGCCACATTATTATTCCACATCCACACTGGTGTGTTTACTCTGGGCAAAACCTACAAGCTGCCCCCACATGTGGGCAAATATTTGCCCTTAGAATGGTGTGTGTGTGTGTGTGTGTGTGTGTGTGTGTGTGTGTGTGTGCATGTCAGCTTTTATGAGTGATGGTGGTGTGCAATTAATCTGAAACATACTTAACAAGATGATGAATAAATTTAATACACATTCACCTAGCCACACACACACACACACACACACACACACACACACACACACACACACAGAGACACACTCAACAGTATCTTTCAAATCATTTGAGGAAATGTTTGTTACAACAGGAGAAAACAGAGCAAGAGAGGAGTACTCAACATTTATATCGGTCTTTATATCTGATATTACTCCCCCATAAACACCCACACACACACACACACACACACAAGGCTGGTCAGTTTATTAAGCCTGTCGTTTCATGTCTCTAGCTTAGTTCTTTATTTCTTTTTTAAACAACTCTGCTGTTGATTTTAAAAGTTTTTTTTTAATCATTTTTACGAGTGGGTTTTGAAAAGCGCCGCATAAATAAAGATTATCACTGAATCCTGTTATTATCATGAATGAAGTATATGTACACACATATGTACATGTGCACAGATATTTACACAGCGAGGAGGAGGAGAAGAATCTGTTTATACTCTGATCTTTGATGTCTCTGTGTGTGTTTTTATAAGCTCAGATGCATGTCCATGGAGAACAAACTTGCCATGAGGGCATATCAGCTATCACACATAGCTGCTACTGGCACAGGTGTATAAACCAGCAGACACGCTGGTCCCTTTTGATAGCTGATATACCCGCATGGAGCCATCAGTGCAAAATGAAGTAAGTGTTTTGACCGCTGTGAAGGCAAATGAGGGCATGTAGAGTGTGAATAAGTAGAAGATGGACTGGGCTGCGTGTGAGTGGAAAATATGAAGGAGAACTGTAATATGTTGATTACTGAAATGAGTAAATTCATGGGGGGAAAGAAGTATTTTATTGCAGGGACATTTCTTAGGAAGATGAAGTGAGTGTGTGAGAGAGAGCACTGTGCATGAATCCAGCCATTTCCTAAACTGAGCGTAATAAGTAATTTTTCACATTTCCTCTCGGTTCTTCCACCTGGACTACTCCACACATCCGCCTTCCAACATAAGCAGCTCCGCTTTATTTCTGGCTGTCAAAGCACAGCTGTTTTTTTTACCTTGTATATCTCTCTTTATACACATTTCTCTATCGTTCCTTCTATACTGTATCTCTCTCGCTCCCTTTTTTCCATTACCCCTTTAAAGGATAAGTTCACTATTTTTTAAGTCTGTCTTAAAAAAGATATGGTGCCTGTATGTACATTGAAACAGGTATAATCTTTCCTCCTGTTCATACTGACCATTAGATGATCCCTTCCAAATGCGCTTACAATGTAAATGATGGGGGGACAAAGTTCACAGTCCTCGTTTTGAGCAAAAATGTATTTATAAGTTTATCTGAAGATAATGTGAGGCTTCAGCCATCTGAGTTAGTCAAATTACAGTTACAGTCCTTTTAGTAAAAAAAAAAAATCCCTCTTTGCTTCTCGACGGACATGTTTTGCTGTTCAGCTGCAGTAGAAGGATCGTAACAAAAAGAGGGAATTTGGCACTAAAAAGACAGTAATTTTGAAAGATGGTGACTTAATTTGACTAAGTTGGATGGCTGAAACCTTATATTAGCTTCAAGTAAACTTTTAAATATATTTTTGCACAAAAGTAAGGCTATGAATTTTGGCCCTCATTACTCATATTGAAAGCGCATTATGAAGGAATCTCTTAATGGCCGGTATGAACAGGATGAATGATTACAGCAAGAAAAAACTATTTAAATGTGTATTTGGGCATTTGACTATTGTTTTAAGACGACTTGGTGAAAGAAATGGTGAACCGATCCTTTATTACTGTTTTCTTCTGTTTCTCCTCTTGTTTGCCTCTCCTTTTTTGTCACTTAGAACTTCCATTTTAATAGATTCATTAACTATTAATTATTAATCGATTTTAATTAGAATAATAAAATGAATGAATGATCCTCCAACCTCCATCGAGGACTACATCTGAGGTGCCCTTGAGCAAGGCACATTGAGAGCTGACGAGTGACCAACAGTAGGAAGCTGTGGTCACACCGATGTGAGTGTGGGGAATATTAGGTTAATATTAGGTAGAGTGTAGCTGGAAAAGAGTATGCATTCTCAGTTGTCCTTTCCTGGGTAAAAAAAAAAAAAAAGTTGAAAAGAGTAATAACCTTTTAAGAAAAAAAAAACAGATTTTTATCTCTTTCATAACTCTTAATTCTAGCTCTGTCTCTCTCTCTTCTCTTTTAATAAACAACAGGGTGGAACAAAATCCTCTGATTTCAAGCAGACAGGGACACACTGAGGCAGTTACTCAGGGTTGTGCAATATACGGAATAAAAGGCAGATATGAATCTGAATTAAATAAATTTTCTCTGTAAAGCAAAAATAGAAGGGGTACTGTAAAAGGAAGGAGGAGAAGGAGAAGAAACAGGGGAGCTATGAAAGTTTAGCGTGAGGCGGTTGGCCCAACACTGGGAGTCTGAGGTTTTATCTGAGGCGCTTGTCTTGATGTAGTGCTGAGAGATCCAAACAGGACAGGTCTGTTTATTACCGATATATGCTTTATTTTGCTTATATGTCTTATCGCAGTACAAATACCATCTCACTGTTGCCGATATACCGTCTGTGTGTGTTTGACAGGGTGAAACCAGGAGGAGGTTAAAAGAGAAGAAATTGTTAGTCTGTTTGTGTGTCTACATGCTTAAATGCAAGGAAGTATACAATAATGATTCATTGTACGTAGGGTATTGTCTATGTATTTGATATTTGCATTATGAAACGCTTCCTCTCTGGTGCAGGTGTAACATTTCTGCAGTGAAACAGGGAGTTGACAGGTCATGTTTGAACCTATGGCCGTTCAAATAGTCTGAACATCTGCAGATACACACAAAAATGCACACTGTTTACAAACATTTTCATGTTGAAATATTATAAACAGAGACTTTGGAGGTTGTGTGCATGCATAAAGTGTGCATGTGTTTTCAAAGGATTGATGCCTCCAACATCTGGAGTTTAATTGTGGTCATAGGAACGAGGCCCAAAATGATATGTGTGTGTTTATGTGTGTGCAATTGGCTGTTTGTGAGTGTATGAATATTTGTCTGTCAACAACCGCTGATTCCTCCCAGCCAACAAAACCAATGCCAATCCCAATACCAGCATGCGTTCTCCTCAGTCTCACCCCGGTTACACACATGCAAACTCACACATATGCATACATACAGCATGTACACACACACACACATATATAGTACACACTTACACCTCCCTTTTCCTGAAACCCTCCCTTACATACCAGAGTGCTTACCACGTCAGTAGCTGTGATATGGTCAGACTGGGAGGCTGATTTATTTTTCAAAGTTTAGCCCCCACATCACCACAGAAACCATTCAAACTATAGGACAGCATTGAGAGGACTATAAGAATTCCACTATTTGCAGTAATAATATATAGCTATGAAAGAAGGAGGGAAGGAAAAAGAAACAACGCTTTATATTCACTCAACTTATAAAGATATAAAGCAGCTTTCTAACTTTCATTTTAGTATAGATTTTTGTCACAACTCCAGATGCTTGAATCTAACAACCTCTTAAATTACTCCTGATGTTGAAGCTTAATTAAAACTGGTTGTGTTACAAATAACCACTCTCTTGTCTTTTTTAGATGTTACGAACTACATAAACTGTAAAAACACGATGCAGGACAAACCTTCAAAGTGCTATTTACTGTATACTGTATTGAATTCACAGGGAAAAGATTAGAATGCTTCACTCCTCGAATGTCAGGCTACGAAATACATTATTTCTTTCCATTTTTGTCGTCCATATCTGCACAAAATGCTCCACAAGATCAGTGACCATGGCTTTCAGAGCTCTATTTAACAAATCCAACTATTAGCATCAGTGTTAACAGCTATCTGTGTGCTGATACAGATGCATTGCACCGAAAACTGCTCAGTGTCATTGATCACTTGGGCAGATTAGCTAGAAATAACACCTACACCAAGCATAAACTACCTAATGTTATGTGTTATTATAACTAACAGTAGATCACTAGAAGATCTGAGCTATGAAATAACTGTGAGAGTCTTCCCTGTGCTGGAGGGTATTTATTACAATGACCCGCTGGCTACATTCATCTTTGACTCTCTCTGCTGCGTTGCCAACTGGATGAGAAAGTGTCTATTTCCTCATCTGTTCCTCTCTCTCTTCATCCAGATAGTGGTTAATAGGTCATCTGACCCAGTTCCAACAGAAACACTTTGATTAAAAAGACATTCATCTTCTGCCCAGACACTCGCGCACTCTGATCACAGAAGTCCAATCAGCACATGGAGACATTTGTCCGCCCATGCTGTCATATGCCACATGTGCACAGACACACACATGTAAAATACACACGTGTCTCGTTTGGTGTTTGCTTTGTTTAATCAGAACTTTCACTGATAATGTCACGAGATCATGAGTACTGTAAAATAGCTTGATGCCTCATTTATCTCCAATGCAGCCACACAAACACAAAGTGTAGGTTTGTTCATGTGCTAATACTTTCAAATTCGTATTCTTTTTATTCAAATTCTTTTTATGTTTACATTGGCAGTGTATGGCTGCAGTGGATCCTCCTCTGATAACCTGCTGCTGCCCTGTATGTGACCTCTGACCCGTGCACGCTGACCAGAGGAGGGGGGTCAGCCTGATAGGAGTGACTGCTTGACACTAATGAGACAGCAGCCTAGATAAGATGTACGAGCTGAGGGGAAAGAAACTCTTCAAACACTTGATCCCAAACTGTCCTGTCCCACAAGTGTGTGTGCATGTGTGCGCACATAAACAAAACACAGATTCATCTACATACGCATACTGTCTGCAGCATGTGAGCAGCAGACACATGTACCGCAGAGGTGGAGGTAGAGGCATGACGCATGCACACACACATGGAAACAGAGAGCAGACTGTGTGAACAAACTCTGCGGGAGTTACCGTATCCTTATTATACTCGATGCTCATGCGTTCCCACACAGTTTGAGTCAGCACACAGTTTCCGTGCCAAAGTGGAGAGTCTGTAAAACGGGTAATGAATGAGGCAGGAAACCGTGTTGGATCCAGTACATGCAGCCCATCCAGATTCATTCTAAACGATTCAGAACCATAGCTAGCGTTAACACACCTGATGGGGCCAATGTGTGTTAGAAAAAATGTTCTTTCATGTACTGTACAGTTTCACACTCATGGTGTTCTTAACTGCAGTTGGAGATCCACCAACTGGGAAACCATCCACTATCATTTACATACATGTTAACCTACACACAAGTATTGCTACATGTTCAGATACACAGTATGTACAAATGCACATTTGCACCATCAAAACACACAAAAAACATACCGCTTTCTTTGCCTCTTTTTCACATATTCACACACACACACACACACACAAAGGAAATATACATGCGCACACGTGCACACACACACGCACACACACACACACGCACACACACACACACACGCACACACACTCACACGCAGTACCTCTGTGTTGGCACTAAACAACCACTCATTTTGGTACATATACACACCATGCCCATCCATAAATCAGATGATAATTGAGTAGCACTGTGCCAGTAATAAACAGAGCAGTATAAACAGCCAGTGTCTGGGCTGGATACACCACCTCCCACTGGCATGCCGCTGGCTGCCTGCCTGGCAAGCTCAAAAACACACACACACACAAACACACTTACTGTGTGAATTTACAGGAACTACATGCAAAGACAGAAACCAACCAAATCTGATGAGTGTACACATACATAGGTGAAAGCACAAAATATATAGTAATGTAGAATGTGATAATAGGAAACACACATGATAGCACTCATGACAGCGATGTAATGTGAATCAGCTTTTAAGCACTCAACACAACACAATGTACGTCTCCAGTGACATAAATCAGAAAATATATAGCCTCTCATTGTGTTATTGCTCTGACAGGAATGAGGACCGTGATGGTTTGCTGTAAATGCATCATACATTTACTATCCCACTGGGGTAGTCAAATCTGAGCTTCCTGGGAACCAGATTTAAGCCAAAATGCCCCAATTTCCAACTTTATACCTGGGAAAGTTTAAAACCAACCAAACAGTCACGGTATGATGTCAAGAGTTATGGCCACAGACAGTGTTGGCTGAATTTAGATGGTATGTTTAACAGGAACACTTAGTGTCTACTCACCCAGGTCTGCAGACATCGATACACAAAAACAAATGACAAAACATTTAGCCAAATTGTTAAAAGCAACACATGTGTATTGGTCACAGCATGCATTTCTTGAGTGTGATTGCATCAGGCAAAAAGCATGACAGCGTGGAAGTGGTTTCAAGTGCTGGGAGGACACAATCTAGACAGTTTATGTCTTGTGGATTACTCCTTTATAAATACAGCACTTAGGAATGAATTGAGATCTTACAAAGATCCGGTCACTGCTCTCCGAGGACACACAGATGGTGTCTCGTGATGAATATGAATGTAACTGAATTTTTGACCCTCACCTTTCAAGATCAGCAATTTTTTTCTCTTTGCCCGATCTGTCCACTTCAGCATCCCTCAGCGCTGCCATCAGTCTCTCCACCTCAGCTTGTGACTTTCCAGATTCCTCTCTGTAGCGAGCCACTTCCTGCTCCAGCAGCCTCAGACGATCTGTGATGTCCGGACACTTCCGCGCTGCTTCTTCCGTGTTCTGGGTCTTTGGAGGGGAGACATGACACACAGAGGGGGTAGATACATAAGGTGCACAGATAGCCACAATATATTGAATAAGTTATTATTAATGCAGTAACACATACAGGCATCAGTTTAGGACAAATCAGACTCAGCTTTTCAAGCACTGCCCTTTTTTTGATCATTGTTAGACTTAACTGAACTTTCAGTTTACATTGCAAATTGTTGCACTTATCTCAACAACCATCAGCCTTTGCTGTCCTTTGTTTTGACCTTATACTTGTATTAATTGCATTAGTTGTACTAGTGTTTGTATCTACCTGCCCAGGGACTGCAGATGGAAATTAGCTATTAGCTAAATCTGGTACAATAAATCTCTTCTACTTGTGTGGGATGAATGTTTTCTTTTGTATATGTTATTATATACCTGACAAATAAATGTAATAAACTGATTTTTTTTAAAAACTAAACTTTTTCAGCAAATTCAATTACACATTCGTCTTTGACACAATTTTGGCATAACATTTCAGATAATTTTATTTGATTTTTTGAGTTAATAATAAAATGGGAACCATAATCATAAAGCTGTGCCTTATAACAATACTTGTACAATAAATATGTTTATAAGTGATAAGCCTAACCTCTGTTAGACTGGAACCGTTAGCACAGTATGATAGCATTACAGTGGCTTTATATGTGCAAATATGTTAGCTAACATGTAAGAATTCAGCTGAAACTACAGCTGATGCTGACAATGTGCAGTTCAGGCTGACAGTGCAAAAAAGAGGCTGACAGTGCACCTCAGGCTGACCAAGTAAAGCTAAGAATGCAAAGGATAACTGAAAATGACAAGGGGCAGGTAGGGCTGATGGATGTTGAGCTCAGCGTGACAAAATACAGCCTAGATTGATTAAAGTTGAGCCAAGTCTGGCAACAGAGTGCTGACACAAACTGAGTGTCCTAAAAGGGCCTCTGCACACACACACACACACACACAAACAAGAGGCACAAAATAACCTAAAAAAAGAACCTACCGTGGGGCTCACAGCTGGTAGCGCATCTACTTTTGCTGGCACCTACACATTAGTGCAAACAAGGGAAAACAGAAAGAAATGAGAAATATAGTGTAAGTAGCAAAAATACTCCTAAAATTATAATATAGTCTCAAACTGAAAGATTGGACACTGACAATTATACAGATGTGAGATCATCTCACATGGGTAGCCTTGAAATGGAAAAGGTAAGTCAATCCTGAATATGTGGTTAGGGTCACAATCTATCTGAAGCAGAACCAATCTGTACCCTCATCCGCTCTCATCCCTTCATCACCCCCTGGTTCCTCTGCCGCCTGCTTTTCTGTGGTTTTCTTCTATCAGTTGCCTCCCTGGGGCATCCTTCATGTAGAGTTTTGGAGTTCAGTCATTATCATTATAAAATTACTGTCTACCTCTGTTTGGCTGCGATTTTATGAGACCACCAAGCATCTCCAGTTTTTTTTTTTCTAAGTAAATGTTGAAAAAACAAAAACACTGATGAATTCTTTCTTCTCAGAGAAAAATATCCCAGAGGAAGTTTGTAACCTAGAATTATCTTTCTCTAGACTTCTCCTTCTTTCTCTTGGTCTTTACCTCTCTCCGTCTACTGTGTTTGCAAAGGTTGTTTAACTTGTTGAGACAGCTGAGGCCACTCGTTTAAACATCATCAAGTGAAGACGAGCACACAAACACACACGCGCGCACACACACTGAACAATTTATTGTCAGGTCTAGATAAGTCTGGGACTGTACATGTAGTTCTACTTGACTCTGTCATTAGAAAAACCCCAAGGAGTGTCTGTTAACTATTACCACTAGCCAATCTGAACAATCTCTCCAATTGTAACAAACCCACCAGATAACAAGATGCTCAAGTTGTCCCCTGCATATGCGTGATACAGCCATGGGCACAGCGTGAGCGTGGCTAAAGGATTGGGGGCGGAGGGGGTTCGTACTTCTTGCACTTACTGCAGGATACAGGCATGCATGATGAGGTAGCTTTGCGGGAACGCTTTTGTAAATATTAAAATATACAATAACATTGACTCAAAATTTCAATGATGACATTGTTATCATTACAAACGATGACTCTGTTGTATTGTGTCTTGCTCACACGCCAGTGTTGCAGACAGTATGTGAGTATGTCCATATGTTTGATTAGGGAGACCTTGTAGAGCCTTATAATTTTATCTCTGCATGAGTCTGAACTAAGGGTTAAATCCTGCACAAAAAGGGAAACACTTGACTCTCTGGAATGGCAAGCATAGTCATTGTTTACCTCCTCTTCACCCCCATTACTTCCACACCTAGCCCCATACTCTTGTCCACACGAACCAAGTCCTATTTTAGCCAATAGAAAATGCATTAGGCTTAAGTGGATCAAAGTTTGTTATGTTCTTTCAGTTGAAAACTCAGAAAAGTGCAAGGCAGGGTCTGAGAGAAAGCCCAACTGGAATTAGTGATATTATAACAGGAGGGGGAAGACTGGTAAAGATAAAATTACATATATGGTTATTGAAATCATTATTATCAAACCTGGAAATTTCTCTCAAGTGCAAATACTACAAATAAGTTAAATATGTGTGACCACCAGGCTTTACAATAGGTTATTTAATGTTTGGTCAGAGGCTACCCAACAGCACCAAGGCTGGGTAGCATTAAAAAAAAAAAGTTTTGACACCTTAAGGTAATATCAGTCTTTACATACTTGCTCTATCAGTCAAAAATCATTGTCTGGTTGGTCTTATCTCCATATTATCATCAAAAAGACATGAAGAACAACAAAAAAGCAACAAAAAAAAAGAAAATGTAAGATGATACGACATGCGCCAGGCTTGAAAAGACTAAACTGTCTTTTCAATAGGATTGAAAAGTCAGTTAAGGTGTGGTGCCTCCTCGCTGATTTAAGCCAACCCACTTCAGAAAGGTCACTGCATTCCCTGAGGTTCTTTACTGTTTTCCTCTTTGAAGAACCAGTGTTTAGTTCCAGAAGTCCTTTATTAACCCCGGGATCAACAAATACTGTTTTATGGGAAGAGGATGAGGATGCAGTGAAGTCAACAGAGCTCTGGGGTCAAGATAAAAAGCTCTGCTAACAGCTTGACTGAGTGAGTAATACAAACATCTGCAGATACAGTGAGTGGGCCACTGTGAGTACACGACCCGATGACAAACACAAACTCTACATGTGCTTGAGAGGAAAATGGCTGTGTAGAACTGTCCTGTCCATGTTTGGAGGTATTCTGAATTAAAGTCAAATGAGGACACTGATTTGGGTAGTAACATTGTACAACTCTTGGATTAATGTACGTATTTCTAAAACATTTTCTATATATCACGAATGGTTGTGAGGTTTACAGAAAATAATAAAATATAATAAAATTTTTGACATTGTGCAAAAAGCAACCATTTCACCCAGCAACAGCATTATGTTCTAGTAGCATTAACACAAGTTACACAAGGACAGTTCAGCTAATTTGCTGAGGATATTTATCACAGCAAGTAAGCACGTTCTGCTGTGTAGTTTCTGTATAGAGTTGATGAATTTATATAGCAAAAACACATCATTTTATTGCTGTTGTTCAAAGCAACTTACAATAAGTGCATTCAGACTTGATAGGAACATGAGAAAGCCCAACCCCCTTAAACAAAAACACAGTTCAAGCTAAGGTTTTTAGGTTTTGGGGTTTTTTTTTTGCTCATTGTCTTTTTAGAAATGAGACATAGCATGAGTTGTCGAGGTGTAATCTGAAAAGGTTTTCAGACTGTGGCAGAAGATGACCAGTACGTCTGCTGTCCTGACGTCAGAATGCAGTCAATTCCACCACCGTCCTCACCAAAGTGAGCGACCACAGGGCCCTCAAAGAGACAGTGCAGCCAGTCGCCAGGAGGGAAAAGAGTGCAGCTGGTTGCATTGAAGTGAAGCGTTCGACCACTGCTTGGAATTGTCAATTGAGTTTTATTTGACTATCATTTGAGTTTTAGTGCTGCTGGATCTCTACCATGTGCAGCACCTCGCAGCGAAGCTTTTGTTGTGCACTGGATTCTGGGATTCGAAACAACACTATAATACAATAGTATTACAGTATTTACAGAACCTAAAAGTACACGTGGCAGTCAGTGTCAATCGTGTCATACACTGGCTGATGACGTGCCTCAATGGCACTGAATGCGTACGTGTGTGTGTGTGGTAGGTCGGTTTGATCAGAATAATCTCAGGCAGCATGTCAGTTCACCTCTGACCTACTGAGTATTAAAGTCTCACAACCTGTCACAGTCCACTGCCCGACAATAGGATCAAACATACCAACATACTCAAACACATGCAGACACTCATGCACGGAAACACACACACACACACACACACACACAGTTGTTTTTGTGCTGGCATGCATGCTCAGGCACACACAGAGCAAAGCGCGCACACACACACACACACACACACACCCAAGCTCATATAAACACACAAACATCATCTGTCTTCTTGAAGAATCTCTAAGTTTACATAACAGGTCTGATTGCTGGCAAGTACATAAAATAGCCCAATTATGGCAACACTTCTGTCGGAGTGTGAATCTGCTCACTACAAAGGCTTATTGAGCTGCTGTCCTTTTCATGTGGTGCCGCGTCAACATTCAGTATATCACATCATATCATTTCAGAGGAATAAGATGTGTGTATGCTTTTTTTATGAGAATAAAAGAAAACATTCTCATAAATTCTGGCAGGACGAGAGTCTGTCCTGGCTTGTAAGCCTGGGAGAGGAAAAAGAGAGAGAAAAAAGACAGCAAGGCCTCTCACTTGGCACCTGAACAGGGATAGAGGGATCTTTTACCTTCATAAATCACTCTCTCTTAATTCATCCCTTTATCCTGTGGGACAAAGTGCAGGAACGCCCTTTACTTGTGAGTTGCCAACAATAGTGTGGATGCTCACAGGGAGGTAAGAGAGTGGAATTACTATTACTGTATATGTTAGCAATGTAAATACAGGGTACAAGTAGCACATTACAACCACTGCAGAGTGGTTGTAAAAGTAAATTCTTTTAATTCTTTTTGTACAATAAAAATAATTATAAAGTGTCATGATGTTCGTTTGAAGTATTAACAGTAAAAGGTATTGAGAAGTGTACTTCTTAGTATTTGTTTTATGGTGTCTGTGAAATTTTGTCTTTGGGCTTATTTTAGAGCTTGGCACAAGTGGTGCAGTATGTGCAAGTCTGTTATGATGTAGATGACGATGAAATATTGATGTCTGTTTGTCTGCAGTCCACACACACATACCAGACCATCAATCTTGAGTGTGTACAGTGCTTGTATCAACATGCACACTGTTTCACCCGTGTGTTATATTGTTTTTGGATTATTCAGGTTCCATGTTATATTAAGAAGTGATTACAACAATAACCAAAAATGAAACATCACTCTATACTACACACGCACACACACACACAAACACACACAGCAGACACTTTTCGATGTTATCTCCCTCAATATCCCGTGTTTCAATTGTTCCTCAGGTGTTATTGACCACACAGATGTGCAACCCCCTCTCCATACAGACCTCTCCATCAAGCCTCTGGTTCTGGGTCGGCACAGGATTAGCAGGCTGACTCTGGGACACTTTCTGGGGCTGCACGGCTAACAGTTTGTCCTTCAGTTCCTGGTTCTCCTTCTTCATCTGCTCCAGCTCCTCCAGTCGAACCCTGTCCTCCCGCTCCTTCTGCTCCCGGAGATTCTCAATCACTCGCTCCTGAGATAGTGAGATGGGGGAAAAAAAAAAAATCAGTAAGAAGTTTGAGTGGGAATATGGCAAAGGCCTAGATTGCTATAATCTGCATAAAACCTTGTTCACATTTAAGACATGTTATAAAATGGATGTTGTTTTGCTTCCAGACTGCAAAAGATTGTCAGCCCTGTGTGATGCAGGTCTTCCCTATCATTACTGAAATTTTTGAGCCATGCAGTCTTGCTGAATAGGCTCAAAAGCATGCTTTGCAAAGTGCAGCCAAAGACAAACTCATAAATGCCCATCATAAATAATACTACCATAAATAATACCAGGGACAGAGAGAGATCAGAGCCAAGTAGAGCAGGAGGAACTGAAGGGTTGAGGGACAGAGACAGATTTATTGGCGGTTTGGACAGTACTGTAGATCACTTCCTAGCAACTCTACATTACCTACTGATAAACCAAGTTGGAATACTTTCATCATAATTTTCTCTATTCTCTAATCATATTGGACAGCGGGAGGACCATGGCTTTGGGCACTGGCCCGAGGCCAGGTCCACGCCATGGGTGGCGGAGCATGGAAGGTGTGTGTAGTAGGTGTGTGCAAAGGTGTATGTGTGTGTGTTTAGGTGTGGACTGAAGTGATTATCAAGGTGTTTATTCAGGTGTTTATTTAGGCACAGAGCACAGCTCAGCAATGGGGCTTTACGATGTGGCATCGCCGCATGATTGGCAGCTTTAAACCCCTGGGTAATTGGACAAATACAGCCACTAACTAGACCTGGCACAGTACAGTACTGCATAGTGGGCTTTGGAAGAGAGGGCGAGAGAGAGAAGCGAGGGAGAGAGACCACATGGCTAATAGGTCCTGGGTGTTTTCCCCACATTATGAAATATCTCTAGGATGTTTGGGGTTTAGGGAAAGAGACCAGGATGTGATAATAAAACCTGCCTCTATGAGACATAAGTGTGGAGCACACGTAAACAAAACACAATACACATAATATCACAGACAGGAAAACACACACATACACACTAAAATACAGGGTTCGGCATGGGCACAATGCCCCAGCCTGTTAATTAGAACCACAGTACTGTGGCTAGCGACTGGCTCCAAAAGCAGGTTTGTGACAGGGTGTGTGATTAGCAACACACACACTCACTCTTGTAAACACATTACACACACCCTGTGTTGACCACAAAGTCTGAAAAGCTCGCCAACGTTCTCCTCATCACAGCTGAATTATATGTAGGCTGCATCAGAAGTGGTTTCTGGGTAAACAGATGGGCCGACACAGAAAAGGGATTTACAGTTTATTGTGCCATTATGCTATTCATTTCAAAGTCCGTCTGCAACAAAAACAAATTTAGTTGATAAAAGATCATTTTAAGCAAAAACATCTATGTTCTGTGTGAGTCCATGTGTGTTGCACACAGAATGTACATATAAACACACATCAGCGGACATAGGCTATTAATCGACTTACATCTGGAAGCACAAAGTGAAAGATGTTTGATTGAATTGATATAAATTAAGTGCAGTTCAATTAAATAAAAATCAACACAAAGGAAATAAAAGGAGAAATAAGCCTCGTAAGGCAGAGACAAACAAACACACACACATTCAATGTGGTAATGCAGCAGTGCAAGCATACATATCGGTTCATATTCGTTAAGAACTCAATCAACCCTGTGTCTGATTCCACTTAAGCTGCTTTCACATGATCAGTGTCAAAGCACTTGACAAAGTGTAAAAAGACATTCACTTTTAATCAAGGGAGTTTTGTTGGCTGCACCAATGTTACATCTGCCACTGAACCACTGAAAAAAACATTGAGATGCAATGTTCAGAGTCGAAACAATTTGAACTTTGACAAGGTTTTGACATCAACTTTTGAAATGTTGCAAGCAGCGTTTATTTCTTTTCATGTGTAGTTCTAACTGAACGTTAAACACACCACTCAGATTTTGTTTAGGAAAGCTCCTTTAAACTCTTTTATTGACTCTGTTTCTTCATAGTTTCCTAATTTGAGAATACTCTTGGCAGGCCAGATCACAATGAGAAGCTAATGTTGCATAGAGAAATACATTAAAAACAAATGCAAAAGCACAAACATACTCACAAACAGTATGTGTACATTGGAACGCATGAACACATAAACACATAAAAATGAGGCAGCCACTGAAAGACGAGCAGTACAGCTGGACATCCACATCTGCCCTAACTGGGAACTCTATAAACTCTTAACCAGCAGCCAGTGCCAACAAAATGTAAACTAGCATCCATCTTTTAGCCTCCAGTACAAACAAACATGTAAATTGGAAACCATTTTTTAGCCTCCAGCGCCAAAGCAATCTTTTTTTTTTTTAATGTAGTACCAACAAATGTGTGCTAGCAACAACTTTAAACATGCAACAAAGCTAAGCAAGATGGAGCCACTCTGAAATGAAGCCAGTCAGCTCAGGGTAATGTATATACTGCCAGACGAGAATTTGACATCTTCATGGTCATGATAGTATAGTATATAACATCAAACCTGCCCTGTGTGAAAGCCTGTCTCCAATTAGAAATCATTGGCACTCTGTAACCATGAGTCCAAATTCATAAACACATTTCTAAAAGCTTGTGTAGACCAGAAAAAAACAATAAAAACCATTATTCAAAGCAAGAATTTGCATCAGCATTCCAACTCTTTCGGGTGAGGAGAATTTTCCATGCTTCTCGAAAGTAACTTACTTACCAGGGAATACTGTAAAATCATTGGGGTTTTATTGGGTAAATGACCTGTGCGATGAAATGCTATGCATTCTTCTGAAAACAAAACACCACAGTGGCCAGCGAGGCCATTCATCTTTTAGTGTTAGTGGCGGCTCGCTAGCTCAGTAGTGTTGAGGTGAGGCTTTTATGGAGACCAGATGCTCTCTCATGTTGCCAGAAATCAACAAATGCTGAATGTTTATGACCAACATCCAGTCCATCCGCTCATGTGGAATACTATAAGTCTGCTTAGTGCACCTGGATTCATATGGCAGTTGTTCGGTGCACTTTTACTGTATGTACAGTACTGTGGTCGTGTGACAAGGTAAAAGATAATATACTCATAGTAAGTTTTAAAAGTTGGTAAATTCATGGTATGTAATAAGGTTCAAATCCTGTTGTAAGGTTAAAAAGATCATACGTTCATGAGTGACAATTTATATGGGTTGTTAAAAGCCTTAATATTGTGTTTAAAACAATAAAAATTTGTAGTATGTTCAAAAAGGGTTAAAATGCTAAAAGTGAATTTATTAATGGAATTGTTCATTTAATTCTTTATTGTTTCATGTAAGCTGTGATAGTATTATCAGTGATCTGCAAAGTGGTCTTAATCTGCCAGCCTGACATTGATTACTTCTGTCTCCAGTCTTCTCTTCTCTCTCCTGTCTCTACCTAAAGGAAATTTTTCTCATTCAGGTAAACGCTCTCACCGAGGAAACATCACCCCGTTACTCTTGTGATTATTTCTCCCTGTTTTTCAGATATTTTGTCAGTAATTTACGCTGTTAAAGTGTTTGTAATAATTTAAAGTGAGTGATTATGTAACATTTTGAGTAAGTTAGTGTAAAGTTCTGTCGAGTGTTGTAAAGTGTATATGGCGATCAGAGCCCGCGCTCAATAGCAGAGTAAAACCTGCAACTGCCCCAAGTGAGACCACTATTTTGTATCTGCTATGAACTCACATGGACACATGTGCTGATATGTTTCGCACAGTAATTTGTATTTTGTACATTTATCATTCACTCTTGTCTGTATTTTTCCCCATTTTTCAGGGGCATAACACTCATTATTATTTGTGGCTATGGAGACCGGTCAATCCAGTTTAAAAAAGCAATTCCAATATTAGATCAAATTGAACTGTGGATAGACCACAGAGAACAGAGTTAAATACAAACTTGATACTACAATAACATTGGACCAGGGCTGTACATGTCCCATTGAGACTTTACAGTACATCATGTCTGCACTATCTCTCTCTTTATGTTACAATCACAGTTGATTTTTTTCCTCTATGTATGCATGACTGTGTTATCTTTTACTGAATTTTCATCCCTGTCTGATCCATTCTAACTGTATTTCTCTTGCCGGCTCTGTTCTTTCTCTTCTTCTTTCAAATGGCTTGCAGAAGTTACTCATTTTCTTCTCTGCCTCCACCCTTGCATTCCTTGACCTCTCCCTCCCTTAATTCTGAGGCCACCTCTTCCATCAGGGCTGTGCCTCTTCTGCCATTCCCCTTTTCCATCCTTCCATTCCTCCCCCTTTCAAAACTTCTATCCTCCTCTTATTCTATAGATCATTCACTCCCTACGTTCAGCACAGTTACAGACAGGGAATAATCCTCTGTCTATGTTCACCTTAGACCTCCCTTCTCTCTGTGCCTCCTTCTTTCCCTCACTGTTTTCAGACAGGACCTCATCTAGTGTGGTCCAAGGTCTATAAATTAGGAGGTTGTGTCAGTAAATTATGACAGTGAGTCATAGCAAAGTATGCAACTTAATTAAGCCTCATGCCATATACCAGCTTCCTGAAAGACCAGTGCGCCTCAATGGGTAAAAATTTCCAGACCGCTCCAGACCGAATGGTGGTCTAATGATTTTATTTTGTGAGCGTTTATTGTCTGACAAAGAAGTTTTAGCCTCTGCGTCAATAGCATGCTTTATTCTTCACACCATCCACACCAGCCACCTTCCTCACAACGCAATACCTCCCTCAACATCAACACTAAACTTTACTTTCTTTTCTCACTGGGTCACTGTCAACTTTGCTTACCCTCTATCTTTACCCTCTCTTTATCCGGTGTACCTTTTCTGATAGGGCCTCCTCCAGTGTGGCCAGAGCTGTGTCTGTGTTGCTGGAATCGGTCTGAAGGCCTTGGACCCTTTCCCTCAACCCACTCAGCTGTTTGTCCTTATCCTTTAATTGCTCCAACAGGTTCTCAATCTGGAGAGAGAAGGACAGAGAAAGAGAGGGCATCATATAAGCAGCACATTGATGTGAAACAAATACACAACAACTGAAGGCAGAACAATTTAGACTGAACTTGAAAGTAGCAGAAGCACAATGTACCTGACTGGACAATTGTGACTAGAGACCTTGTGGTACCAAAGTACCACAAAAAGAAATTATCCCATTGACCGCTGATTCATCTAGAAGATGAATCTAGACACTGAATAGTGTGCTCAGCCACTGGCTGCATTCTCCAATTTCCTGTGGTAATGTCTTCCATTCTGGCCTGGCATCTCAAAGATGAGCTGCAATGAAAGCCTCCACTGTAAGGCTTTGGTCAAAACAATTATGGTTGGATCCATAGAGAGTAGAAAAAGTTTATTCTATTGCTGCATAGAAGACTTATTGGAGACGTGTAAACAACAAAGCCGTTGGACGGTCCGACCAAATCAGCCTCAGTACCAGTTTAGCATTGTACTAAGAGTTAATTCAACCCTTTGACTTAAGGGGCTTTGTCTCTGCATCTGCCTTTCTGTGGCTAACCTCATGTCGCTGAAGTGGTGGTGTAATAGCCAGTTGTGGTGTTCAACAGCCTTTATCTGATGAACACAAACACACACAAAGACACACAAACACAAAACGCTCCGAGCTGTACCAAAACAAAACACTAGCAGATGCAGCTGGAGGTACAACACAGTGCAATACAATGAGACTCAAGAGGTCTACAAATCAGTTACAAAGGCACAGCACATCTGGTGACAGGACATAGTGACTTGCTTGTGGCTTATCATTATTCCCACAGGCACGCTCTACATTCCTCTTAAGTGTAAATTAATATCATCTTTGGAAAAAAGGAAGTTCCATTTAGAAAGTCTCCCTGAGATTCTTTGAGATCTATGCACTAATATATAGCATCTACTGTATTTTGCAGTTTCCAACCCAGTCTTCTTTAATGGTTTTTCTTCAGACAGACAAAGCACCACTCACTCACTGCTGCAAAGCATTAATAACACATTTGACCCAAGTGGTCCTTTTTTCAGATCAGGGCTTTTGTTGTACAAAAGAAAGTCATATGCACTGAAAAGAAATCATTATTTAATGAACACAAGAATCCAATAAAAACAAGAAAAGCACTTCAGGCTATCAAGAGACCACATTTTAACTGAAATGGTGACATGGTAAAAATGCCCAGTGGGGAGAATAAGCTACATTCCAGTCATGGGTACATAGATAGATAATGTTCAAATCTCCACAGCTATTTTACAAATGAATCCAATTAGACTGCAGACTTTGGTGTTCTCTGCTCCCTGGAGGGCAAGACCAAGGGTTTAAGGGAGCCATCTTGGTTTTGGCAATGGAGGGAAAGTGGCAGGAGGGGGTGGGAAAAAGTGGACAGGACCCTTCGGCAGATCTTGATAGGTTAATGACAGTCATTACACAACCAAGCTAAAGGCTCTGGTAGGTCAGTCCATAAGCGATAGGGACAATAAACCCTTCAGGGAATGATGGGAAAGCTTCACACTGCCATAGTCAGATAACATTCCCAGTACTTCATGATTACCATGGGTGTGTTAGATGGGATTTTAGGATGGGCACTGTAAAAGAGAAAGAGACTGAGAGAGTTGAGTGTTATATAGGTTTCCTCATTTTTTCCTCTTATGTTTCTCTCATTTGAAGTGAGTGGTCTGAAGAGGTTTCACTTATTTTCCTAGGGATGCAGGCACTTACTTGAGTGCTAAAACCACACACATTATAACATAGATGATCTCCACATCATCGGGCACTGGTGAAAGCTGACAGACTACACTAGACTGATGCTGGAACATGCTTATCTCCACATAAAAGTAAACACAGGAGGAAGTGCAAACAAACCAAATTTCTCACTTTGGCCTCTCGTTGTGGCAGCTCAGAGGCTTTGACATACCTTGTTCTACTAAATACGCACCGAAACATATACATATGCACTCATGCACACCCTTGCTCCCTGTCCCTGTGGGCACCACAGAGCCCTATTTCAGGTCAAATTGAGCATGTCGCCCCTGGTCTTAGATAAATGATTACATTCTTCACCAGGCTTAAGTTTGCTTTGGCCTGGTCGCACAAAATAACAACCCCCCGATGAAATATTTAGCCGCGTCGCTCGGCCTTCTGTGAAATTGTGCAGAAAACGTTCAACACAACTTAAACCTTGTACCGGCGGATGAGAACGAGTCATGTGAGTCATGGATATGGGAAAGAGGGCAAGGAATTCTGTCAGAATTCTCAAAGCCCGACATACCCTCAGAGGAGAAATGCCTTTTGTGGACAGGCGAGGCACAGGACAGCCATATGCCTTTTCGGGAGAGAGGGGGCCTCTCTTCCAGTAGCTTGGTTGTTATGATGAGAACAGCAGTCATTCATTTTATCTCTCAGTGTATGAGGCTCCTCAAACTATACTCCCGCATCTCTCTTAAACACACAAAGACACACAGCTAGACACACACACACACACACAGAGGCTTTTATCATTAAACCGCTGTGCATATGTCATCCCACTCTCCAACCACACACACCTCCCGCTGTAGCAGACCACCTACGATAGGCAGCTACCATGACTCTATGGGCCAGGCACTGCGGTGTGGACTGTCTGTCTCAGGGAGTATGTATCCTCTTGAGAAACCATGACGTCTGTTTCAGCCACCTCCCACACACATGGCTCCCCACTGTTTACCGCCTTACTGTTTTGACTCTGATAACTTTATCAACATGCTGATAGGACTGGACCAGGTTCCCCTTAAAAGTGGGAGTGTTGATGTGCAGTTACCTTTCATTGACCTTGACTTTGCACATGCTATCGACAGTTGTAGCTCCAAAATGCAGCTGAACAGTTAAGTACTCTAAAACATCGGGTGGCTGTGGGATTTAGAGATGTCATGACTACACGTCTTTATGAGTCAGCAGCAAAATAGTAGTTGACTAATCGACAAATCATCATTGACATCATTATGTAAAAAGAAGGATGCAGGAAGGGGGGCATTGTAGCTACCATTCTAAAAAATGATTGCAGTATTTCACTGCAAATATGTGGGAACAAAGATGGCTTACAAATAAACTTGGTGATGCTGGCCACAGTCATATTGTTTATGACTTCCTGTATAAACTACTTGGTGAAACTAGTGGACTGTGATATTGTCATCAGTGATAAAAACATACAAGAAAAAGGTTTTTTTTTTAAATGGCATTTATTAATTCTTCAATGAAAGACAAAATATTCAAAGTGGAGGGGAATTCAAATTCTCAAACAATAGCTGACACACATTTATGTAAAGTTAATAGTTCTCAACAAAACAAATTTCTCTGTTCAGTGGACTTTGAAATCCTTTGGGAGCCTTGATGTTGCATTGTGGTTGCAGCCTGCACAGTTTGATCATGATTAGGACAAGCTGAGTTCTAATGTAATGGGAGAGAAGTTAGTGAAATAGTATCAGGCCCAGTGTCCCTGGCAAAAAATCGTGATCTAAAAGCAGCTTGTTCCAGGGCAGAACCACAAACCCAGTCGACCCGTCTGTCTTCCATCCAAGCTAAGAACTAGAACTCTGTGGCCTCCAGAGGAATCATTTCTGCAGAACACAAAGGAGACCAGCGTGGAGCGTGACCACCATAAAAAGTACAATCATTTGTATTTTTAAAACTATTTTGGACCAATAAAAACACCAAACAATAATTGGTCGCCCTCTCTGAAAGGCAACTCATTTCTCTGCGCTTGTCATCACCTCTAAAATATGACAGGGACAGTTGTAAAAACCCAAAGACCCTGGCACTGACATGTATGCATATACACATGCACAAGCGCACGCACACACAGCCACACACAAATACACACACACACACTCACACACACGGAGGGACAATAACCGCAAACTGAACAATATGTAGTAACACAGCATGTACTTCCCCAGAGAAATCTAGGTCACAGTCCAACAGAAACATGATGAAAGACTACATATTGGAAGTATCATACTGCTACTTCAAGTGCTCCACAGTCACATGTTGCTCTCCAAGTAAAGCATGTACAGATTAAATTTAGGATTTTATGATGTTTGTATGTGTGTGTTTGCATGTGCGTGTTGCGGTATATTTAAACTTGTACACCTGCATACTGCTCTAATCCCCTGCCATCATCTTGTTGATTCCTGATTAATAAACTTCCTCCTGCTTCTTAGCTCTTAGATGTGGCTTTTCAAAGAGAAACACAGTTTGTCATGAAGCTAAGGGAAGACAGTGACCTTTTCGGTGTGAGGAGGGTGCGCTTGCACTTCATTTAACCCTCGTCCCTCCATCACCTCTCACCCCCATCTCTGCCTGTGAAACAGAACAACATAGGGAACATCGGCAGACTGTGGAAGCACTGATATTGTGTAAGCTGGTGCCCCCATGTGGTAATTTGCTGCCACAGGCGCATTTAGCCACTTTGACAACTCCTGAGAGTTGATTCAAAACAGAAAAAAAATGTTATGTTTTGTCTTCCAAGCATCCAATGTATGAGGACAGGATAGATGCACACAACCACAGAGGATACTCAAATTCTGAAGGTTCTTTGTATAAGTGAACTTCATATTTGTGAGATGTGTGATACAGTGGTCCTATATTTTACTTATGGTACCTCATTATGCGTTGCTTTGATTAAGAGTCACAGCTAAGCATAAAAATGTCAGGCAACATTACATTGAATGAATAGAGTTAGCTACTGAAAAGGAATTGCTGCCATTTAATCATGGCTGCGGAGTCCCCACCAGATCTCTACAGACCGCTGAGTCATCTGGTTGGGAATGTGAAGGGACATCACGACACAGAGACCCCTAAAGCAGCAGAAAATGACACCTCTCCCCTATTCCCCTCGAATGACCTTCCTGATGTCATGCTTCTTTGCTCGAGGAGTCATTACTCATCTGTTATCGTCCGGAACGACCAAGCACAATGACTTCATAAGACGAGTGGTGCCTGAGAGAGGGAGGAAGAGAAGGGAGGTTCAAAGTACGATGCTGAGTTTCTGAAATCATCCACACTTTTCTAAATGACGAAAAGTAAAGGTCATTTTTTATTTTTGCTGCAGAACAGTTTTTGATTTTTTTTCCCTTCCAAACTATACATCAAAGAGAGCAAAAGAAGTCTCACAGTCTTTCCCCACAAATGAAGCAATGAAGTAAAAGTGCTCTTTTGATCTGTTAGCCAACACTTGCCTGCGGAGGAGGGCAGGGCACAATTGCACAAAAAAATGTGTTGTGCCACTGTGTACGTGCATCTTTGCTAGCGTGCCTGCATGTCTCTCTATATCTGCTATGCTGGCCTCTACCAAACGACCCATGCCTTCCAACCGAATAAGACCATGCATACGCAGGAGCCAGTGTTGACGAATCAAATAGGCAGGTCCTCCCCCATCCTATAGCCAAGGAAAAATTATGTTAGACTAGGAGCAAACGAAAGCAACAGAACTTTCTACGAGTTCCACTACAATTATGACTGAGGCCTGTGATTCTCACAGCAGCTTTCTCTCCATTGCCCCAGCATTCATTCTGCTCCTAACCACGAGTGCCTGTTCAGAAATACAAAGGCACTCCGTGTCCATCAGTGAGACACATACTTTCATTTGACTGCAGGAGCACATAAAAGCAAACAGACAGACTTCCATTTATCAATTTTCATAAATGTGTTTTAGCTTTCTTGTATAATTTTACAAACTAGCAACCATCCCTGCAGATACACGAGGCTGTCCGCATACATACACTGATAAATCCCAATAATTCCTAACATGGTGGAATCATATGACCTTAATCACATGACCTTAGTTATGATGAATTAACTTTATGGCATGACCTCAGACACATCAACTAAATTAAAGCAAAACACCCTCAAAGATAATTCTAATAACCATTCTCCAAATTAAATACATTATTTAGTAATCAAAGCACTTGGCTTTCATTATAATTATAATTCACCGACAAATTACCAATAGCATTAATATAATTTAATTCATACAATGTTGCATAAAAGGTGAAATGAAACTTGAAATAAAAATAACTACATGCGGACAAAACAACAAAAGGGAGACAAGGAATTCCAGATAAGATCCCCTAAACAAATAAGTGTAGCTGCCACCATCAGCAAGGCGGTTGAGAAGCAAAGGTTTATTAAATTATTTCACTGTAACACCGCTTGTAAGCATAAATTAAACATTCTGAATGTCTGCACTGTCAGTAACCAGCAACAAAGCAAACAAATCCTCTCAAAGGGTCACTTTAGAGATGAAGCTTTATACAATAGAAACCACAGACTCCACAGCAGGCCATGGGGATGGAGTGCAAACTCAACAGCCATTTCACTGACATAATAGCCTCATCAAAAACAATCATTTCTATTTGTGTTGAACATTTTTGACTGAGTGACATACAAACATATTTCGAAGTTTGAACTACAGATGCACCTGAATTATTACCATCGATTAAATTCATATTTTTCACACACAATCAAGCTGTGATTATTATCATGAATATTGGGCCAGGTTCAGGCGATGGGGGTTGCATATAGCACTTACACATGACAAGCAGACATCCTCCCCCTCTCCCCACACATTCCTCCAGAAAGTCATTCATACACGGACCCTCCGCTGCATTCATACATATCAATTGGAAACCAATATACACACACACACACGTATGTATACATGCAACACACACAGAGATGCAGACATGCACACAGACAATGACATAGAAGCAGCGAGAAAGACGAAGCGAGCGTTGTTTTCATAGTGATTTCTCCTGCTCCACCACAGAGCAAAATGAGCAGGGAGAGACTGCTGCAGACCCAGAGCTGTTCAATGAAGACAGATTGCACTTGTGCAACCTAGGCTGTACGTGAGTGTGAGTGTGTCTGTGTGTGTGCTGGCCAAGTTGATCCACGTCCATGCTCTTTAGGCTCAAGACCCTATCTCTGCCCCCCTCAGCTGCGGAATGCTGCAGTGATTGCTGGGTAATTACCCTGACGCTTTATTCCTCTGCTCCCAGCACCATTAGTATTAATTCTTTTCTTTTTCTCCGCTTTGGAGAGAGGGAACAGCAGAGCTTTGATCTGGTAGAAAGAAGGAAAGAAAGAAAGAAAGAATGAAAGAAAGAAAGAAAGAAAGAAAGAAAGAACAAGAAAAGGAAAGAAAGAAAGAAAGAAAGAAAGAAAGAAAGAAAGAAAAAAGAAAGAAAGAAAGAAAGAAAGAAAGAAAGAAAGAAAGAAAGAAAGAAAGAAAGAAAGAAAGAAAGAAAGAAAGAAAGAAAGAAAAGGAAAGAAAGTAAGAAAAGGAAGAAAGAAAGAAAAAGAAAAAATGAAAGAAAGAAAAGGAAAGGAAGAAAGAAAGAAAAAGAAAAGGAAAGAAAGAAAGAAAGAAAAAAGGAAGAAAGAAAGAAAGAAAGAAAGAACAAAAAGGAAAAAAAGAAAGAAAAAGAAAAGGAAAGAAAAAGAAAAAATGAAAGAAAGAAAAGGAAAGGAAGAAAGAAAGAAAGAAAGGAAAGAAAGAAAGAAAGAAAGGAAAGAAAGAAAGAAAGGAAGAAATGTGGCCACCCGGCAGCAGCCTTGGTCGGCCTGTAGCTTCTGACCCTGGCCCACTTTACAGTGATCTGGTCAGACAGGTCAAATACAGCAAACAGTAATAAGGTTCAACTGGGAGACAAAGGGTCAAACTGTGACCCACTTTCATTTGAGAGGGTTAGACAGAAACTGAAGTGCCTGTCTCCGATCTTCAAGTATAAAATAGTAATACTGGACTGCTGACAGGTTAGGTCGAAACAGGTCAGCTTGAGTTATGGCTTGTGTCATCATCAGGATACAGTCAGGCTTAAGTTCTTCATCAAGTGGGGAAGTCATCAAACACGTCTGATTTCTTGAATTGAAGTGCAGGTGTTGTGGTCAGGCAGAAGGCGGACTCGAATAGCTGGAGCCTGACATATGGCCCAACACTGGGTTTGTCTTGACTGATGTGTAGCCTGGCTCCAATCAGCCAGCCTCAGGCTCTCACCATTAACCCTGGCTGATTGTTGATAGGAGCAGAGGGGGATACAGGGGGGCCTATCACAGGCTGTTTACCGGAACCTCCCCAGCTCCGACGGGCTTATCTGTAGCCATGTCTCTGTGCTGTGATTGGTCAGATGGAATCCATTAGGATGAAAGGCATTGGTGGCCTCATCACAGATCTATCAAGATCACACACGCTCACATGCAGGAACGTACATATACAGTCAAGAGTTATCTATAAGGATCTCTGAGAAATACATCTGTTACACACACACACACACACACAATCACTCACCTGGGATTCCTACGCCCTACAATGTATCTACGTAATGTATGTCTGTCAATAATTCACTATTTACCTCATGAAGACAGTAGTCTTCACTTCCCCTCAAACCTTATAATCTTTATTAGCATTAGCATCGGTTAAGGCTGGGTATTTTTTGGACACATTTGAGACCAGTGCCAGTATGATAAACCTGAGTTTCAGAACTGATATGTTTTTTTAATTCCTTTTTTTTTTCACTACAGAACCTGTTGTCATTTACCAAAATATGCCACATTCCCCAGGTCATCAGTGTTAAAGGTTTCCTGTTTTAGATTCTGAACAATCTGACCAAAGAATAAGTAAATAAGAATTTGACAGAGCATCCAATTGCAAATTTCAGCACTTGACAGTTTTCGATACTCCTTACTATGGACCCATTTCAGTCAGTACTCAAAAAGTATTGAGGTTAGATACCCGGCACTTGTAATGGGGTGTCATTGGACATAAAAATCTGTTTAAACGACAGCACATATTATATGACTGTGTTGGGAAGTAGTTTAAAATTGGCGAGAGTGATCATTGTCATGATCACATCTGGACAAACTCTAAATGCAGTAAGCAATGTTCACATTTGTCTATACACAGTACATATGCACACACACAAAACACACAATAAACACTGTGCCAATGTTGGACTAATATTTTCCTTTCTATCAACATGCAGCACTTCCCCTCGCTATCCATATGCATCAGATTCAACAGTGCCACTGTTGTTTTGGGGCGGTGTGTAAAACATGTGGGAGGAGGGAGAGAAAAGAGAGAAAAGAAGCACTGAAGGTTGTTTTGGGAAAAATAAGGTCAGCAAAATGCTGAATAGGTGTAGCTGTTCACTAAAATTATTACAATGTTAACAGAAGACCGTCATTAGACAGTGTGCATCCGTTTATTCAACAAGGGACGGGAAAACGGAGCGTATTTCAACAAAAGTGAAAGCTCATAAAATTATGAAAAATGGACAGAGTAAAGAGCAATTGCTCCACAGAGAGAGAGAGTGAGGTGGGGGAGAGGAAAGAGGAAATGTAGAAGGCCAGGGAACATCTCTATTTATCTCTATATCACTCTCTCTCTCTCTCTACTTTTCTTCATAATGAAAGCCCTAGCCGTGCTGATGACACCAGGCCAGAGCAAGTGCTGAAAGAGTGTGGCAGAGGGTGCACTGAAACAGAGCTGGGTCCCCTGAGAAAGTCTAGGGGGGACCTGCTAGACACTATCATAACTAACAGAGACTCTGGTGTACAGGGCATCCTTCTATATAGACACACATACACAAACATACACACATATATGCCCAAAGCAGCCAAAGCAGACGTAACTGAATCTCCCTGTCTGTGGTTGCTATAGGGAGGGAACATGACAGGGGATACTATACTTCCATGCACACAGCTAGGCTTTTTAAAAGCATGAATATGGATTGAGACGACCACAATGTTTGAACATGAATAACACATGTATGCCAAAACCACACCACAACCGTCTCTGCATGTGTACCTCCCACACCCCTAGCCCCCCAGTGAAAGAAAAAAAAAAAAAAAAAAAAAAGGAACTAAAAATGAAAAAATAAATAAATAAATGCATCATTATGCATTGGTCATGGTCGCATAGACCAAGGGCTTGAACAGAGCTCCTACTGTTCTGTGTTGTGATACGTAAGACCGAAAATGCCCGCACAAACCTAGAATATACATTTTCTTTTTTTCATCTAAAGACCAGTTGCTCATTATTTTTAGTTAAATTCAGCCTCTATTAGGATCACTCTAGGGCTCAAACTACAGCGATGACATCATGGTGCCATGCTGTAAGTCATAGTGACTGTCTGTGGAGAGGCCCGTAGGAAAAGATAACAATCCTCATACTTTCCCGAGACAGAAAATAGGGCACTAATGAGTGATACTGTAATTTAGGGCAGTCTTGCGCCATAATCATTTCAAAAAGGGTCATTGGAGATATCAATGTGCTTAGCACTGATCTATCTTTGTGTCTATCTGTGTCTCATTTGTCTGGCAGTCTGGGAGTCATTTTGCCTGCATGTAAGGTATCACTTGCTCTATTAAAGAATTATTTCAGCACCAAAGAGGGACTAAAGAAGGGCACTTTACCATTCAAAAGTTCCACACTTCACAGATGGGAGCAAAAGACTCTTAAACTTCAAAGTCAAAGCAGTCTAACAGATGAAAGTGTGGCTGTACTGAGAAACTCTCGTTTCTATTTACATGAAGAAGTATCTCGATGCAAACTTAAATGTGTCAAATAAACTGTTACATTTGTTTGAATTGAGTATGTAGGTGTGTCTTCAGTCGAGCTTTTTAATCACTAATCATTAACAATTTTTTAAAAACACATATATATTTTTAAAATTAAAATAAAAAGTCAGTACAATAAAATCATCTAAAACACAGGATCAGGGGAGACAGGTATGATTCATTGAATGCAAAGAATGTAAAAATGTACAGTAAAACATCCACAAACTGTAGTTCAACTCACCAAACAGACTCCTGTTGACAGACAGACCTGTTGTTATTTACATTAAGTTTTTTTCTACCTCTTCCGTCCCATTTTATATTACACCTACATAAACATCCTACAGACTGTTTTTCCTCTTAGTTCTCCAGATGTCAATTCCTTATGACTGGGGTGAGATCAACTATGCATACACACAAACACATGCACACGTTCCCATTCACACGCACACGCACAAAAAAAAAAAGGCAAGAAACACATTATCGTGCACTAGTTTATCTGTCATGAACCTTTGTCATCACCACTAACACACTCTGGGTGGTGGGTAATTGGACTTGTTTGTGGTGAAGATAGAAAGCTTGTTCTAATAATACTGATGCGTCATTTTAATTCCCAAAGCTGTCCAGGAAGATTTGTGTGTGTGTGGGTGTGTGTGTGTGGGTGTGTGTATGTGTGTTTGTGTCTGGTATAGATATCTTTTCATCAGAGGGGGAACATACATAAAAGATTAATAGCTCTATGAACTGTGTTTATCTGACTCATTCAAAGCTGATGATTTTATGAGGAGGAGGCCTGCAACTCAATCAACTTTTAAATGGTCTGAGCTAAACCTCATTACATTGTGTCATGAAAACAAAGCAGCACCTGCCCACAGCAAAGGTTTTTATTATCAATATATTAACTAAGTTTCTCCATTGGCCCACATTTAGCTGATCCTCGGAGAATGTTTTTTCATATGAAAAACGTCCTCGTTAAGTGAGGAAAATGTACCCTTGACATTTAAATACGGTTAGTTTAAGGAAAAAGCTGGGAGGACTTTAAATACAAAGTGTCTGTCTGTGTCTTTTACAACTGAGATGTGATGACTTACACAGTATGAAATTAGGAAGGAAACAAGTTATGACTCCAAGCTCCACTTCTGTCTTTCTCCTTGTACATAGATCTGTAAGTTATAGCATCCTATAAGTGCTGGGAAACTGGAAAGTTGCAAAACAAATCAAACAGAGATGTTGGGTATACACAGTGTATGGAAGGATGTCAAAAGCGATGTATTTTGTAAAGAAAAGGGATATGTGACTCCCTGAACTAACATAAGCCCAGGTGTTAGTTATGTTGAACTAAGATTTATAGTAAGTTATGACTTCCATTTGTACAGTGTCACCAAAACAACATTTTTCCTGTTAGAAACATAACCATGGAATTATTAGTCATGAAAGATTATAGGGTTGGTTCACCCAAATTACAAAAAAACATATTTTCTCACATCCTCTAGAGGTAGCTAGAAACACATATCATTGTAGTAAATTTGGCCATGTTTTCTGGAACCAACCAAATACGATTGGGATGAATGGAATTTTACATTTTATTTGTGCTCCCAGCATTGAAAAAATACACATAAAAAATGTACGGCAACATCATTTCCAGAAACAATGTCCAGCTCAGTCTGGGTAATCCACATGCCTCAACTGTGAACAGTTTTCATTGGAAGTGCTTTCTACTGAAGATAGAATCTATGCAAACTAGAAACAGCATGTTGACAACACATTTGATTCCAGTAAATCACAATCCAAATTTTTCACTGAAGCTCAAAACTAGGTGAATAACAATAAATGCTCTGTGGTTTCTTACTATTGTATATTTTTTAAACAACTTTAGATTTTGAGCAATTCTGCATCTCTATCTCTTCATCATCTCTCGGCGCAGGTGGCTACAACCCTCCTCCACTTTCGCTAACATATATGCGTATGTTGCACACTACTGTTAGCATTAATCTGACAAAGGCCAGCTGAAGAAGATGACACACAGCTCAAAGCTGAGGAAGTACAGATGAGAGAAAACAAACTACAGCTGAAAAACACAGGCTACAGCTGAAGCTGATCAAATACAGCTGAGCCTCCTAGATATCGAGCTAAGCCTGTTAAAGAACAACTTAGACCTCTGAACGCACATTCTACGATGGCCTAAAATGTGCCTAAAGTGTGAGAAGGAAATGAAACTGCAGCATTTACTGCCCTTTAAAAAACACAGGCACTGTATGTTAATTTCAAAAAGGGATTTGATGTTTGCTGGTTCATATTTTATTATTATATAAATGTTAATAAGACAGCATCTGCTTTATATTGAGTTCTGCCTTGTATTAACTAGAGTTTGTGAGACAACTGCCAACAATTGTGATGCCTACATAGAATTTACAACTCTTTGTATCATAATGGAACTGGTTGAAGAGAGTTGTGGTGAGCTGAGAAGCAGTTATTTCATTACACAAGGCCCTGAGTACTGAACACATTAACAAATTGAGGAGAAAAGCCTCCATTACATTTGCAAGAAGTAATTTGAAACATCCTTGATGGAACTTTTATAGGACCCACCTTTCTTGGTGGTAAGTACCACAATGACTTTGTTTTTTACAGAAACTTTCTATGTCTATGAGAGATGAGAGACGCTGTAGTTGTGTAGAAAAACATTATTCACATCCAAGTAAATCTGCTGCACGATGCCAGGAGGTTTTGAGGTATTCAAAACATTAATCCAATGCTTGAAGCTGATTCCCACTGAGATCGCAAAATGAAATTTAAAAAAAAAATACTGTATTGTACTGTACTGTATTGTATGGTTGGCTTTAGAAAGGCTTTTACATTCAACAACACACAGGGATACAGAGACAGATGGAGACTTTTTACTAAGAGGCAGACAGAAAGCATTAATAGAGGAGCAAAAAACTACCAGAAACCAGACATCATCAAACCTAACGTCACTTTTGAGCATGGAGGAATGAAAATGTGGACTAAGGCAACATGTTAATATTCAAAATAGAAATACTAATAAACAAATTTGGTCATTTTGTTTTATTACTTAAACTTTAAATTTCCAACAAAGTGCTTCCAAAATGAATCTATCCTACAGGAAACGTTTCTTTGGCCGTGAAATAAAGGCAAAGTTCAAATAGACATGAATGAAATGTCAGAAAGCAGAAGGCCGCCTTTATCTGCTTATTAAGTGCCTCACATAAAGAGCTATATGTGGAACCCAAAGGGGTTCAACACAGTATAGGGTGCACGTAAAGGTCGTGTTTAGGCACCTTACAAAGAAACACTTGGAAGTCTGCCTTAAATAAATTGTGAAATAATTCATTTGAAAATATTCACGCACACATACACGCAAACACATACACATTTACACACACGCAGATTGATGGTACTGCATATGACCTTTGGAGCCCTTTTTCATTAAACCCAGCAAGGGGGAGGTTGGGAGGAGAGAGAAGGAGATCTAATTTGAGGACATGACAGGAAACAAGGAAGTTGAGAGGGGACCTTTATGTGTGTATAATTGGTCTATAGAGGAATTGCCAACATGCGCACCACAGGTGGTCACAGCTAAATAGCTAACCTTATAAAAGTCATTAAGGCCTCTGAAACATGCCGTGAGAGAGAGAGAGAGAGAGAGAGAAAGTATGTGTGTGTGTGTGTGTGAGAGAGAGAGAGAGAGAGAGAGCGAGCAGGTGTATATGGCAGTATATGTCCAATACATATATCAAGATGACTTGCAAGAGGATTTACTGTGTGCCTTAACCCTGCCAAAAAAAAACCACTGGAGAAGAAATATTTAAGGCTCTGGATGATGACTGAGCTGGGACTCCTGTTCTGGTGTTTTCACCGATGGAGCCACTGCAGTGACACGCCACTCTGACTTCACTACCCCAGTGAAAAAGCAAGTATGTGTGATCTATCCTGAAATAATTGTAAGTATAATATATCACCAGAGCTCAGCAGTGTATTGAAAGCTTGTGCACTTAATACTCTCTGCAATATTGACTGTCAAAAAATGCCAAAAAATAATTAAAAAAGGAAAAAAAAAATATCTTTGTGACTCCTGGCTGACCATGTAACAGTCAATTATTGGATGGTGAAATAAATGTACTTATGTGATATATTTTTACCCTTCAACAAGCTCAATAATCTTTCACTTCAGGGGATGATGTCAGCAGTATTTAGATTGGCAGATACAATGTCTGCTTTTACAGCAAAACTATATTCTTGAGCAAATAGAGTTGAAAGAGGCGTCTGTGACATGTTTCAAACATAGCGTCTGTCAGAAAAAGAGAATACAGCTCTCTTGTGTGATCACCTATGCGCACTGGTGGCAGAGTGTAAGAAGTATTTCCCCTCTGCAAAAGTCCCAAGAATCAGGAGGGAATGGATATGTGATCCTTTTTTTTTTTTTCAACACAATCATTTCTTTCATCAGAACAAGAGAACAAACTACTGGTGCTAAAACCCCAACGGAGGATTGAAGACTTACTTTACATCGCTATCTGTCCCTCCCTTCTAAGTTAAGTCAGAATACCCTGAACTTTCCACAAAGTTAGCACCGATCGCTACCAAAACAAGGCTCCGGCGCTGACACACTGTGCTTGTCACTCACAAACATAACACCTCGATATGATTTCAGGCGCAAGGCTCTCATTGATGGTGAGTTAAAGCTTTGACTTTTGAACTTTTACACACATCTTATGCTGCAGCATGCTTTAGCAGTGCTTAATACATATTAACATTGCACTAGAAATTAGCATTATATGTGCACCACACCTCAGCAGTCTGTAAAAATACTTTTAACCAACTGTTGCTAACCAACTACCAGTCATTTTGTCTGTCTGCCATTCAGTGCCGGGCTGGTTGTGTGGGTTTATCAAAGCTTTTTCACTGAAAACAGTTGCAGTTGGATGATGAGAGTGGTGAGTTTGAACAAAACAGAAAAGCTGTGGGCCGGAAAACCAAAACATTGAGCCAAAGATGCTAAAATGCTCCGTAGAGCTGAGAGGAGGATGCCGAGTCGAGTGATACATTTCTGAGTTTGTCACTACAGGCGACCCCTTTCACATACATGTTGTCCTCATCCATTGTCAACATAAAAATATTGATTGGTGCATCTTTAATAAAATGTAACAATTTGTTTTGATATCTACTTGATTAATATGTACTTTAATATGTCTGGCCACACTGGAGGCAACAATTGTACAGATACTATATGATAATTTAAGTAGCTGAATGTACATACCTTCTTCTGTAAGACATTGACCTTCCTCTCCTTGACATCCAACATGTCCTTCATGTCTCTGATCTCTCCAGTTAGTGTGCTCTTTTCATCAGTCAGGTCCTGTAGTTGCTTGGTTTTCTTAGTCAAGAACTGCTCCTTTTCCTCCAAACGCACACGCAGAGCATCTACCTAGAACAGACCAGGATAAGACGTTAAGTGTGGATATGAAGTCAGACAGAAACAAGAACAGACAGAAGAATAGGGAGTTAGACCTTTACACAGTAACAGACACAGTGGGTGATACAGTGTAACTCAATATTCATATTCTATAGTTTAGCTAGACAGTCTGATGGACAGGCATTTAGAGGGTGAAAGTAATCTGTGAAAGATTGACTGACAGACAGAGGGGTAGAAATAGAATAAAGCTTACACAGTATTTTTTTTTTTTTTTTTTACCTCAGTCAGGTGGCCCATATGTTACTATTCAGTGCTGGAAATGATACATCTCAACACATTTACTTGTTGAAATTTGGAAGTAATAAAAGTTCAGCTTTGACCTAATGTCCATAAAATGAACCACTGTGGACTGATGCAGTTAAAGTATGTGTGTGTCAAGAGAAGGAGAGGCTGGAGCCTGTCCCATCATTTGTTATTGAGGGTTCTGTGCTGTATGATTGGACCAGCACTGCCGCAGATCAGACTGCTCACAGACTTCACACTCACACATTAAAATCCTCCGTATCTGGCTGTGTGCAATGAGATGAGTGATATCTGAGCTCACTCCAGAACTTCGTATTGGACATATATCAGTGTTCTGCTGCACCGCCTACAGTGGCGCGCACTCATGCACACACACACACACACACACACACACACACACACACACACACATAGAAACACACTCTCAGCTTGCTGTCATGAGCATACTATGTGCTCCTCTGTTGCTCTTCAACACCTGATTACATTTCCAGCACTTTTTGCCATGGCGCAATGAGTGAACCCATTTGAACTTAATTTGTGCATGTGTGTTTTATGCGATTTCAAGAGACACACACATATAGATAAAGGGAAGCAGTAAGGGAGGGCTTGTTAACAGGCATTTTAACAGGCATTACGTGGACACAGAGGGGATGGTGTGAAAACACTTAGAGCACAGGCTGTGTTGTGCTCTCCAGCTCATCTCTCAACCATTTCACAGGGCACTTAAGGAAATCCATAAAAGGAGGCAGCATGTTGGGAGCAAAGTAATGAAGTACGTTTAGTTGAGTACTGTACTTCAGTACAGTTCTGAGGTACTTGTACGTTAGTTGATTATTTCAACTTATGCTTCTTTATATTTTTACTCCACTACAATGAAAAATATTGTATTTTTTACTCCTCTACATTTGAGTGAGTGATAGTTACAAAGTTGCAAATTGAAATACAAAACATACAATGATCATATAAAATATATGATCGTTACATACACAATAAATTAAACGCACAATATCTAATTTCAACCGCTAGGGGTCTCTCAATCAAAACAATAACAAAAGACGGAGTGTGATGACGGTGTGAAGTAGCAAGGGATCATGGGAGTTGTTGTCTTCGTTGTTAAATCATGGATGTATAAAGAGAACAAGCGAAAGTCACTAGTCCGCATCCTCTATGGGCCACACAATGTGGAAGATCCGGGTACTTTCATACCGGGAAGTCGATTTTTTATTGCTTCATGCGCCACTGAGCAACTTTCATAGGAATGAACGGGGCCCTGTCTACGACGCTGTATCCAGTTCTCTTTATACATCCATGTGTTAAATAACCAGCTTCACCAGGATAGGATTACTCCAGTGTTAATAATTCGGGATGTTTTTGCCGGCCCGCAGAGGTCTCCTCCTCTCCAGACACAAACGTACACACAGATTAAAATCGTTAAAATACTAATTAAAGCTGTTTTACCTAAAAAATCAATGTTTCTCCGATGATGTACGGCAGACGTCCGGTACGGGCTGTTAGCCAAGCTGCTGCTAACACTTGTTCAGTTTATTTCTGTTATAACGTAAGATCCAGACGTTCGGTCGATTTCTCCCAGGAGCCGAATTATCCGCAGAGGTCTCCTCCTCTCCAAAAACAAACATACACGCAGATTAAAATCGTTAAAAATACTAATTAAAGCTGTTTCACCTAAAAAATCAATATTTCTCTGACAATGTTTGGTGACCACTGGACTTGCTGGAGGGGCTGTTAGCCGAGCTGCTGCTAACGTTTGCCCAGTTTATTTCTCTGATAACTTAAGATCCAGACGTCCAATGACTAAAATCCTTCTTCCGGCTAACAGATATAGTTAAAAGCGACCTAAATTTATCATGAAAATGTGGCTTAAAACTGAATAAAAGTCAATTTATAACAGTTTCTGAGGAACAACCACAACGCCGATGTATTATCTTGTATGTGTGTAAGTTACTCTTTGGTAGACGCCACTGTAGCGGACAAACACAGCGCCGCCGTATGCATCTTGTGCGTGTTTACTCTTTGGTAGAGGAGGTATGTCGCCATTGACATGCGACCAAATGAAACGGTCCGTTACTTTGATTAAATTACAGATTTCTCTGGGTTTGAACATTGTTGGGAACATTTGGGATAATGTAAGTACACAGCTCAACAAAATATATACCCTAGGTCTAGTTGTTTTTAGACATTTTAATGTGGAATAATTACATATTATACCTTTAAACTACCTGACAGTTTAGAAAATAGTTACAATTTACCTCAGCTACAACATTTAAATGCTTCGTGTTAAATAATAATAATAGAGCAGTATGGTGGTTCAGTGGTTAACACCATTGCCTTACACCAAGAAGGTCTTGGGTTTGAACCCCAGCTGTCCCAGGTCCTTTCTGCATGTTCTCCCCATATTCTTCTTCTTCTAAATAGTTCAACTTGTTGGACAATACAGTTATTCGCTTTTTCTTTCTGAGAGTTAGGTGAGAAGATCTACACAGTACTGCTCTAATGTCTAGCCTTAAATATGGAGCTAGCTTAGCATTATGACTGGAAGCAGGGGAAACAGCTATCCTGCCTCTATCCATACACCTACCAAAACCTCTAAAACTGATTAATTAATATATGCTTGTTTTTTTATCTGTATACAAACAGAAATGTAAAAACAACAATCTGTGATTTTAGGCAGAGTTACATACTGTTTTGTATAGCAGAGACTCTGCCACAGCATTGGTTTCCAGGCAACTCCACTGTTACAACAAGTGACGTTTGTGATATTTTAAGAATGCTACTTGTACTTTTACTATTTCTGTGTTTTACATTGTGCTATTGCTATTTTTACTTGTAAATGATCTGAATACTTCCTCCGTGGCTGTTTGGGAGCAATGCAGTAATATACCGAGAACACAACTGAGAGGTATGGCTGTGCTGGACCACAGTCAGTTCCTACCTGCCTGTATGTGTGTGTGTCTCTGTGTGTAAAATGAGAGTGCACCATGCAGGCTGCAGACACACAGAGGGCTCCTCTCAAGTAGTAGCATAAGAAGCAGGCCAGGACCCCCAGGTGTAAGATGGTGAAGTATTTATCTCATATTGCTCCTCTGGCAGACAACCAGAGTCTAATACTGAGCCCTGTTCTGTCCTCCTCACTCCACACTGGCATACACACAAACATACACACACACACACTGGGTTACACCACTAATCCTTTGAACATACTGTACAGTATGTTAGTGCCTGCACATCATCATGTGCTGATGTTTCTTTTCTGCTACACGAGTGTGCGTGTGCGTGCACATGTGTATTTGTCACTGTGTGTATGAGACAGAATAAAACACAGCGAGAGAGACCCCCTCCCCTCCAACCCAACCTGGCAAGGAGCAATTTAGCAAGAATGTAGCAGAGAGGCCTAACAGGAAATCCCTGCTGTCTCACCTGCACTGGCCCTCTAAGCTGTGATAGTAGTGTAAAGACGCCCTGCTAATACCCTCTTAAAGAACTCACCGCTGCCAGACACAAAAAAACAAGGAGACAGAGATGAAGAGAGGTGGAGAGAGGAATGGAAGGATGGAGAGGAGTACGGTTGAGGAGTAGAGATAAAGGAAAGAATGAAACAAAGTGGATAGAGATGATGGGAATTCCCTTGAGCATTCGGCTCGAGCATATTAACACCACTGACACCCTGCTCCTCCGCTGGCTAAAACTACTACTCCATCAGTATGTCTGTTACAGGAAATACTGTATGGCTTTATCAGCTGGCACACACGCTGAGATAACAGCTCACAAGTCAAGGTGATTAACCTCTCTCTTCTCCTTCAATTTCCTCTCCAATTTTCTTTTCCCTCTAGTCCCCTTCTTCTCAATGTCTTCTTCCAACAACACCTCTCTCTCACACCGCCACAACTACTGCTCTCTCAACACTCCATCCCTCCAGCCATGCTCCAAACTCTCCGGGAGTTTTCCTATTGCCGTTTAAAGGTGCAGGTCTTGCGGCGAGACAAAGTGATGTGTCAGTGTGAGAAATCCCTAAAGTCCTCAGTCCAGATTGTCTTTGGGATAGGCCCACATTTTCCGACAGGGAATTTGTAGATTTGTGCGTTTCAGTGTGGATTTGTATTTGTGTCTATGTGAGAGAGGTCAAACACAAAGTAGAACTCCTACAGTCTCCAAGACAACCAAAAGACTACACAACTGGACTCCAGGGAAGATATTTTGTTTTGCAATTACAATGTTGTTATTGTTTAGTTAAGTTTTTTTTTATTCAATGTATGAGAGAAGAAGGAGAGAGGTAAGGAAGGGAGGTAAAAGTTCCCACTGCTGTCCAGTCTGGTCCAGTTCAAATCCGAAAGGAACACTGAAGATTGCACTGAGGCGTTCCTCTGAATAGATGAATTAAAAACACATCTATATCACCCCGTCTTCCCCCAAAACCCAACTTAGGCTTTCCAGCTCCTCACTCAGCACCATATCATTTTAAAAAATGACCTTGATATGTTTTCAAGATTCTGTGGTTGCAAAACTATTAATTCTTGGCAATATGTGGTTATTTCTTTAAACGAATACAGTCACAAACTCATAACCGCTCTAAAGCGTGCATGCACACGTGTGTTTATTCAACAGTTTCTTACATGCACACATGCATGTACCTTAAATTAAAACATGGAAGCATGCACACACATGCATAAACACACTCATTCTCCTTGACTTCCTCTCTCATTCTTGCAATGACAGCCAAATGTGGATTCTGGACACTGGTTAGCAAAGTAAAACAGAGGCTTAAAGAAAACAACTTCTCTGTTTGTCCTCACCTCCCTTTTGCCTGCCTCACATTTCATCATAAAAGTTTTTCTGGCAGGCGAATCTGCAAAGGTATCGGGCCCAACGTCGGCTCTGGGCCGCAATAAACAACATGGGGACTATATGAGTAGACCACAGTCAAAACGGCAGAACCAGAGACGATGGGGAGACCACAGCAAAGGCCTGGGGATGAACCAACACTTGCATACTCACACAGTAACAGTTGCACTCTCACTCACCCGCTTGGAAGGCCAATACTGCCAGTAGACAAGTAGGTTGAGAACATTGCTAATATGATCACAAATCTCCCAATCAAACTCCGATCTTCATACATGCAAACCATGAGCTTCACTCATTTTTTGTGTTGCTGTTCAAAGAAGTTTAAATGGGAGTTCAGATGACAACGCTGCTATAAAGTTCTTAAATCCCAACAGTGGGTCTGGTGGAGTGTATCTGATGTCTGTACTTAGGTCTGCTGGTGATGCTGCGGAACACTACACACAGCTGTGTGTGCTATTCAGCCAGCCTGTATAAATACAGTAGAGGGCAGCCATTAGACTTAATTTATTTAAAGGTCTGTGCTGTGAAATTAATCATCTAAATTTATGACATAATATTCGACTAATTCATGTTTGTCTAGCGATTAATGTGGCCAAGTCTGGATTATATCACAAAAAGAAGGTAGGCTATTTCATTTCAAGATGACGTGAGACCACCAGAGAGTTTCCCGTACCAGCTATAATAATTGAAATATCTCTTTTCATTGAAAAATGTGCATCAACGAAAAAACGACACACACTTCACATAATGAAGAAGGAAGAGAATGAATGTGGACTGCTGAGTTCAAACAGCCAATTGTTGTTAGTTTTGCTTTCGCTCTGGCTAATGTCTGAATTATCAAAGATTGCTAAAAGGTGAATGAATAATTGGCCAATCCCGTTCATAAAAATCATATGTATACAGTATATAAACTGTACTGCCTCCCACAGATGGTGTATAAGCACCTGATTGTGGGTAACTTTTCCTCACACAGATGTGAGAAGGAGTGGCGTTAAATGATCCATAGTTTCCTGATGAGGCAATAGAAACTTCCAATAGATGTCAGGAGATTACTGTTGAAGGTTGTGCGGTTAGACAGCCTGAAGACCAAAGTGGGATTTTTTCATATGAGCGCATTCATGCACGTTGGCGTGTATGTGCATGTGCACAGGTGCAGGTGGAAGTTACAATGTCTAATGTAAGACTGAAGAACTTTGCAGAGCAACTGTGAGCACAGCAAGAGCTTCCTCACAAGCTTGCACTGGTTCTGGATTCTCTCACTTCACACACACATATTGTATCTACAAGCACATACACGGAGAAGATTTCCTCTCCACCTGAGCTGGACACGCCAGACATGACGACACCGGGGCTGATCTGTACGGAAATGAAGGACATTCCCTGTCCTGGGGCTTAGGCAGGGTGTCATTTGAGGTGTGTCATCAAAGCTGGGGATAAGGCAGTAGTCAGAGCTCTGATCAGGAATTGTATAATAGACGGATAACCTCAGGGCTGGTTCGGGATAATAAGCGGATGTAAACTGCCTCACAGCAGGGGCTGGAGGGTGGAGTGAGAGGCACAGTCTCATTGTACACTCCAACATCTGTTGATAAAACCATGGCAACACAGCTGTCTGGCCACAGGCTATAGAGGGAACATGGGAAAACGCAGATGTAGAAAAAAATAGACAAGGACGAATACACGCACACACAGAACTCCCAGGATTCACTGACAAAAGGATCTTTGTCAACAGAATGAATGAATGTTTTCTGCCAAAGCATGAAAGTCAATCATGCCATGCTTTTGGTATTGTACCAGTGCATGGATATATGACACAGAATATGTAGGGGACTCACCCCGAGTACCTTCATGTTAACCCTCACTGCACACAGCTGTCTCAATCCCTCTTTCACCCTCCATCCATCATTACTTCCTCCACCACTGATGGACACACACACACACAGACACACACACACACAGACACACACAAGATACACACATGCACATATAAAGGAAGAGACGCTGCAGGCGTTCCCCCTCATTAACACTTGCTCCTTCTTTGATTATTTTTCCTGATCATTTCCAGCACTGCATGCCAGTTGCTACATCCTGTTTCCAGGGAATCTATTTCCTCTCAAACCACACTGAACAGTCACTCTGGCAAACACGTGGAGAACGATGCAGGTCTGCAGTCTACAGTACAGTAGGTGCACTGAAATCCGCTTGATTTCTGCTTGGTTAAGAAGTGAAAAAGTCTCTTTAGTTTAGTTGTGTCTGTCATTCTGCTGGTCAGTCTAACACACCCAGTATCTTTAAGTACAGATTTTAGCTCAAGAGAGATAGGTGTGATGAACAGTATCAATATGTTTGAAATAGCCAGCACAAAACAACATAAACTTTACTTCCTTCCTCACCAACACATTTCCAATTTAGTCTCAGCACGTACAAATAACATAAATAAGACTAAGGTGCAACAAAGAATTCAGTCATATTTAGTTCTGCTCTAAAAGTCAGCAGGGCAGAGAGGATTCAAGCATATAAAGATACAGTTTCATAGGCCAGATAAAATGGTGTAAACCAAAACATTTATAAGTAAAGTATATTGCAGTTCTCTTTGCATTCTATGACATTGTAGCCAACAGGTATGTGTGTCTTTCACGTTCCACTCTTTCTACACTATTTTCTATACTCAGTGCAAGATTAGAATTTAAACTGGACAGCAGGTATATAGCAACATAATATTTTAATTTTCTTCCTTTGTTGAATCATTCTGTAATAAAGTTATGCAAAATTAAGTGCGAGCTTATCACACAGACAAAACATATAGAATTTAGAATTTCTGATGAAACATGAGCATAAAGTAAAGCTAAATAACATTATTCTGCTAACTAAACCCAGACTAGCTTCCTGCTGTCTTCTGCTTGCTGTGTATCCTGTAAAACCTTGATTGGTGCCCCTATTTTGGGAGGATTTTGAATTTTTTTTTCTGAAATACAATACACCTGTTCACTTTGTTTGATTTTAATGTGGCATGGAAAAAATAATGTCACAATGAAAAACAATTCAATCATTTATTAAAGACAGAAAGCTAAATAACTGCCCTCTTAACAAACATATTTAATTTATTATGACAGATTAAATGCATGTTTGATTTGTTTTTATTTATTATTATTTTATTATTATTATTTTAAATCTTCCATACGAAGGGTATGGAAGATGATATACTGTCTAATGATAATGATATACTTTAACAAATGATCCTGAATAGCTGTGTCATAAAGTGTGCCTGTAAGTAACAAGGCAATTCTCTTTTAATTCTTTATTCTATTAAAAATAAATTTAATTTGAAATTAAACTATGACTATGAGAATAAATTAATACGTTAAATTCAACTGATTTAATTTGAGAGTGTTTGCATGTACATCCACTGAACGGTGTAGATTTGCTGTGTTTTATGTATATCTGCAAGCTGTTCACGATATGGATATTAACACTCCCAAACACTCTTTAAAATAGAAAATCAGAACTCCCTCAAAGTCAGTGTTTATTTAAAATCAATTGCACTGAATAGAATTGGAGCCAAAAAAAAGAGAGAAAGAAAAACAGGCAGAGGAGGAGAGGAGAGGAGAGGAGACTATACAGAAAGGTTTCCCATTAACAAATATTGAACTTTCTGTAAGTGGAAGTGTAAACTCTTCTCCGACTGTATTCTTGTGGTACTGCATATTTGTGTAAGTGTTTCTTTGTATATCTGTGTGTGTCAGTGTGTGTGTGTGTGTGTGTGTGTGTAAATGTGTCCATATGTGGGTATTAAATTAGAGGCTAAGTGGTCTGAGCAAAGCGGGGTGACCCTGAGTAGAGGGAAACAAAAAGAAAGCAGCGTATTGTCTCTGGCTGTCTTACCACTAACTGACAGCAGACCAAGTAAAACCCTCATTACTGTGTGTGTGTGTGTTCATTTTAATATATTTATATTTATTGAATTGTGGTGATATCTGTATATATAGAGCCCCAGAGGTAGCACCTCTGTTATGTCCAGTAAAAACATGAACCTTCACTTTACATTCAGACAAACTAATGTGGCAGCTACAATTGTTAGATTTCATCTATGAAACCAACATTTATCTTTCAAAAGAAAAATTATATCACACGACAAAATGCTACAGAGACATTAGAGTGAGCAGTAAATCACCAAAGAGCTGCACAGATCAGTTCATTGGATCATTTTCTTCCCGACGCAGGACTCGGGCTGCTACTGCGAGATGACTGGCTGGTCTCTCCCAGCCAGCAGCTCCTCACATCTCCAAAAACGTTGCAGGAGATTTACAAACAGGCGTTATTTGGATAAACTGACCAGAAATATTGGGAATGTGCATGGTTACTGTCTGAAACTGCCTGAAAAAATATGAAATCTTAATAAAGAGACATATTAACAGTACTAGAGCGAAAATTGCAACAGTGCTGCTCAAAATCTCGGCCATGATGCCATCGCCCTCAGACATTTTCGTCGGACCACAAGGCATACTGGGTATTGTAGACCCAGCAAGGGCCTTGCTCTCTACGCCAAAACAGTGACAGAAAGTTGAAACTGAAAACCAGTGACGCTGAAAAAAAAAACAACTGACAGTGTAAAAAAAAAAAAAAAACTGCTACTGAAAAAAGACAGACATGAAGAAAAAATGTAAGATTATAAGATTGTAATTTTTTAGTGCCTGTGTTTTATTTTTCAGTGAAACTATTTCAGTGCCAATACAACTTTTTCCACTACAAGTGCCAATGTTTCCTTTTTCAGTTCAGCTTTTGTTTTCAATAGCAAACTTTATTTTCAATGCCAAAATTTAACTGTCGCTGTTCTGGCCCCATAATGAACTTCCTAAAGACCTTCATGTGGGATAAATCATCACGCCAATAAAATTTACCTTAGATGTCCTAAAACTTAACGCATCATTTGAGCTGAAGCATGCGTTGTGTGTATTTGAATGGCAACACTAATGTGTGTATTGTAATGTGAATATGCATACTGTCACACTTGTGTTTGTCTCTTCCTTCAGTCATGCACATATTTACCTCATTCCCTGTGTAAACCATTAAAAGTCTCATCCCCATTCTGACCCCTATAACTCCACTTTATGGCTTTTCCACATGGCCTCTGAAGAACTCGCGGGGGCTTTATTTTGGATCGTACCATGTTTGTTCTGAGGGGCCCCAATGCTTTGCTGCTCACAATGCATCCCAAACCGCACCACCCCAGGAACCCGGGAGCCTGCTGTTGGGCCTGAGAATAGTGACCGTGGTCAGTCAAGTTCGAATGAGGTCATATTATATCTGGTCTGCAATGGTTGGGACCAGGTCCCGTTGGATGGACCCATCACTGAAGGTCCAGGGTTTAAATGTGAAGTTGACTTTAGAGGTCAGATTAAAACAGAACCTATTTTCTACTTGCTTATGCCAACCACCTCATTGTCGTCTTTGGAGAGTTCATCGGGTTGTCACCTATAATTAATATGTCATACACCCTTCATTGCAGTGGTTTTCAATAGATGGGGGATGAGAATGGACAGAGGAGATGAAAATTGGGGGAGGGAAGACAGATGGAGGTAGATATTATGGGGGAAGAGAAAATCTGGACAGAGGAAGCAAAAGAGAATGAGGCAGAAAGAAAGACAGACAGAGAGAACACAGCGGGGGGAGAGTCCAGGGTGGAGTGTAACCAGGTTGAGACCACATCTTTTCTCCGCCTCACTACCTATATGAACCATCAATCAGCAAAGAAGACAAGGAAAGATCAACAAAAATAGTCCAGCAGGGACCACAGTACACCGTACCATCGAATTGCTCACTGACAAAAGCCCAAAGCCTTCCACAGCCATCAAGTAACTCTATTCTCTCACTTCTCACTTCCTCCTGTCGCTCCATCTATCCTTCTTTCCCTCTCCCACTCCAATTTCTTTTTTATTTTCCTCTTGTTTTCCCTATTCGTCACCGTTGCTAGGGTTGATGTTAGCAAGTCATTTTTGAGTCATTTATATCTTCTTCGAGTCATTACACCTCAACCTCAGAATCAAAACTCAACGGAGGCCCTCTGGCAGACACACTGCAAACGCTGGCAATGAAAGAGAATAAAAGATATTTGAGGTCACATCTGAGCAAGTTGAATTAAAATACCACAGTGTGTTCTCCGTAAACACAGACATGTTGCCGCATGCAAAACGTGCACCGAAGGCGTGCTGCTACTTACGCTTCAGCTGGCACTCGGTGGGGAACGAAATATCAAATGTTACAGCGTTATTTATGTGCCTGATGCAGACTTTGACTTAAGCACCCTGAGCCTGGATTTCCCCTGTGTGGGTAAGTGGCCACCTGCAAAATGCTTGCCTCAAGTGAAGAATATGTAAATCAAAGCATGTCGACCTTCGCAAAATGAAAATCTTAATATCTGCCAAAGACATCAAATACAACATGATTTGTGGCATCAAAAATTGAAGGTAATAACTTAGAATTACCACTAAAGAAGACAGCAAAGGCAGGTCACACTGAACACTCAAGTATTTCTAAATGAATCTCTGAAGTACCTTTTAACCTATGAGCCACACCACAAAGGCCTATTTTTTGCTCTAAGTGGGGAGCAGGATCCCACACAGATAGCAGGAGAGGTGTTGGGGCGTATCACACAGTATCGTCAAACAAAGCTCAAGCTGACTGACCTAACAGCACCAAATCCAGTCCATAGATACAAATGCTTTATTCTAGAAAATTTATTTTCCACAGTAATCTCAAATTGGAGGGGCAGGTGGCAATATTCCTCTTATCTTACTCTGTGTAAAATCCTATAGGTTGGTTCAAAGGCATATTCGGCATTAACCATGTGTAGCAGTGGAAAGCATATCGAAATTTCTCTAATGAATAAATAAGGCCTCTGTGTCTTGTACATGCACACACTACAACATTGTAATGCATCTCGTCATTTAGTTACTTTTATGCAATGACTTGTGATTGACTTAAGGGCAATTTACCCTACAACACAGCCCCACAACATCACCTCCCATAAATACTGGCGTTCATATTAGATAATTTTATTATATATCGCATATATAATTTGCACAGACTTTGACCATTCAGAATGAGTTAAACAGGTGAAAGACACAAGTCATGTTGAAACACAGACAGTATGGACAGCTGGGAAGAAACCTAGTCTGTGTTACAGTTATGGAGAGAATTACTGGCTTTTGGGGGAGGCTGCTAGAAAGTAAAAACACTAAACTCTTTCAGGTAATATGCAGCTATTTGCTTAACTTGTATAACTCTAGAGTATATGTATCACTAAGGATTTTCCAGGTAATGCAGAATACTAAATGAATGTGGTTTGCCTTATCTCTAGCTCATGGAAAAATACCATACTGTATGAAAAACAAAATTACAGACAGGCTATTTTTATGGTCATAGTCAGAATTTCCAAGGTCACAGGAAAATATAAAGGCCTGGATAGGTATCAGAGGGTGTACAAGCTTTGCAGTGAGAACTGCCTGGGGGTATCATATTTTGGTTGAATGTAAGATTGTAAGGACAATATATTTATAGTCAGATAAGCCAAAATTAGCTGCCTTCTTGAGGAATGTTCTACTGTTTTTAAGTAGTTCATGTTGCGCTTCGTTCCTGCCGAGCGCCATTGTTTTATCATGATTGTATTGTTTGTTTGTTTTTTTGTTCACTCCATACCATGCAACCATTGTCTTGAGTCAATAAAATCTGAATTTTAAGGAATGTTACTTTGATCTGAAATCTCAAATCAGATCAGTGTACACTCTGGACCTCAGCGTGACATAGAAACCAAGTGTGACCAAGAACAGTTGATTCAAACAAACAGGATGGTTTCATAAAAGCCATTTGCGTGCAAGCACTGTTTACATGAAGACTGCAAATGGTAACAGTGTCCCACTGTGAAATGATTGTCACTCGCAAACTGTCCTGCAGGGCTCTGGCGTGCTCATGCATGGGTTACAGGTATGAAACTTGTTTTGATTAGTGAAATGAGTCAGAATTAATGCAAGAGGAAATTATCTCAACTTACAAATTGCAGCTTAAATGTCGCAAATTTGGGGAAACTGACATCATGCCTACAAGTTTTAACAGAGTCTGGTTTGGCTTCTTTCAGTAAAAGTTTCATTTTCGAAATTAGGTTCTCAAAGAAAAGGAAAAAAAAAAAGCCTCTGCAAACCCCTTTCTACTGGAGTAGTGGCTTGTTCCTGTCTCTTGCTGGTTAAATATGCAGGAAGGTCTCTGATAGGTTACCTGATCTGCTGGAGTATAGTTACAGCCCTGCATTGTCCTGACTGGAGCAGCAAAGACACATACACCTACTGTATTAAAGGGTTAAGTTTCCACAGACGTGGACAGCAGAGTCACAATGCTGACACACAAGCGCACACTCATTATTTTCCACATTTTCTGTTATCTGGAGACGGATTCAATCACGCCCATTTGGAAGCTGTCCTTAACTTTGAGTGACAAATAAATACACTTCCATTTTCTCATTCCCTTGTTCACAGTGCCTGCTCTGTTCAGTGGCCGGTCCCTTCTCAGTCTCATCCTGATGTGAATTGCTTTTAGAGACAAGTGTCTGTGAGATGATGCTGCTGGTCTGGAAGGCATGTGGGAGTGGATTACTGATCCTTTGTGCCTTTGTGTACCAATCACTGTCATTCACGATAAGACCCACCTGGCACACACACACACACACATACATATACAGTACATGGGAATGGGTATGATAGGCCAATAGTCATGAGTGAGACAAAACGGAAATGTGGGGCTCTTGAGGAATTTTAAATGAGGTGTGGGAAATCTGAAACAAACTGCTGAAGGGAGATGAAGTAATAATATGAGTGGAAGGAATGAGGTGAGAAGGGAGATCCTGTGAGAATGACAGAGCTCTCTAGCCAAATGATTGACAGACGGTAGAGGAATGAAGGGCTAAGGCTGGCCTCATATGCCCTAAATAGCTTTACTCATCTTCTGGTTTGCCCACTTAGACAAGGAAACCCTAGCCTTCCTCAAGCAAGGGGAAAGGCCACTTCAATAGCAGGAAAAAGCTTCTCATGACTGGAGATGAGAGTCGAGCAATCACCACTGACAGTGTATGTGTTTTTTTGTGTGTGTGTGTGTGTGTGTGTATATGAGTGTGTGTGTTTGCGGTGATCAGGACCGTCGGATCTGATTACAGCCCGTCTGTTTATGACAAGTGAGAAGAAGGCAAGCTCCGGAGCACAGAAATGTCCCACATGTCAGGGGCAGTATAATCAATTATGTATCGTTGCCTTGTCATGCACCCACACGTTCATGCATACACACACATATTGACAGAAACACATACACACACACACCGGTCCACTCATGGGCATTTCAACTTTGGGACAAACATTTACTGGAATGGTTCAAACTACTACAATTATAGTCTTCACCAGTAAAAATAACATGTTTTAATGGCATAATGGTCATTTGCGTAGTACACTGCATAACCCACTTTATATTTAACCCTTTGAAACTTAAAATGACATCCTGACCTGGACAGTATTCAGAATTGTATTCAAAAAGGGGGAATGTTAACTTCAATGGTGATTTACACTGAAGAGGTGATCATGTTGATTTAAGTTGTGTGCATATAAAAGTATATTATCTAAAAATGAGTTAAATTAAAATAGTTTTCTTAATATATTATGAAAAAAGTTTGCATCTTAAAACTGATATTGGCAATATGACTGCCAGTAGGGGTGTTTTATGGGTGTCATGATAATACTAGTACAAATATTATTGTGATAAAAGAGTTGTCATATCACAATATTTATGGTATTGTTATGTGTTAACATATGACTAGTACAGCAGAAACATAGCCAAAACATGGCTGAACATTGCTGCTGGCTCTGTTATGAAAGAGTCAGCTCTGAAAAATGAAAGAACATTGATAATTAACCACTTGGAGATAAGGATCACAAGCGCTACATCACAGGACACACTCCGTCATCTAATAACTGCAATAACCGCAAGGATCTGATCGATCATGATATTATATGACATTATTCCTCATTAATATAAAATTACTGGGGGTGAAATGTCTCCTTGTCTCCCCATAAAACTATACCTATGGTGAAAAGGACACACATGCGCACATACAAATTTCTTTATGTGCCATTTCAGTAGGACACACAAACAAAAACATGTACTCACACAAAACCACCCACTGAAAACCAATTCCTTTAAGTATGATGTATTCAGCTTACTGCAAGGGCCAAAATTCCTTGCACATGTAAGGACAATTAGGCCTAATTTTGGCCCAAATTGCTTCCTGTAATGATGAGTGGACATAGTTAGCAGGCTGCTCTCAACTGCCGAACACAAAGAGATCTAAAGTATCAGTTCCAAGTCTAGAGAGTGATGGAGAAAAATGCTAAATGCTCCCCGCCTCGCCCCGCCACCCCACACGCACATATACACCTCCATCTCTCCACATACAACCCGCCTCCATCCCTAACAGCAGTGATAAAATCATTAGAGCCATAGAGTTTATAAACTTCAAAGATGAAGAAGGAAAAGCTGCCAGCTTTCTACAGCCTTCTGACTAAATGACCCGCCCACACAAGCCCACTAGTGGACTAAAGGAGCCACACGCATAGACTTTTTTTTTTTTCCACCCACCTCAATGTGCATTAGAAAAACAGAAAGAGAAGAAACCAAGGCTGAATAAGACAGGATTGTTTATGTATAGTTAGGATGACCATACATTTTTTCAGACTGACATCAGTGTAAATGTGCCAATATTGGCTATTTGTCCCTGGACTACAAAAACTCATTGATTTTGATGAATTAGCCATTAAAAACAACAAGCAAACAATAAGCGCCAATGAGGGAAATATAAAAGCAGGGAAGAGTAGAAGTAAGAGGAGCATAACAGGAAACATACACTACAATGCAATCATTTATTAATTCTTGTAATTCCACAGAAAACAGCCTTCACATATTATGGCCCTCACCGCTGTTATTATTGTAGCGATCAACAGACATATTCACTTTCACACAGCCTCATTCGTGTGAGGCTGTGTGTATCTTTTACAAGTGTTTTCCAGGAAGCTGGAGTGGTTCAGTGCATCCTGGTGAAAGTTTGCGTATGTGTGGGAGTATTTGTGAGTGTTTGTACATCTGTTGATTTTGTGTGTGTGTGTCTGTGTGTGCGTACTGACCTCTGTCTGCAGTGTATTGGCGCGTTGCTCCTTGGCGTTGAGCGACTCCTTTAGCACCTCGATATGTTGCTTGCAGTCTGAGTTCTGATTGGTCAGTGTTTCTAGTTTGGTCTGCAGGGCCTGCATCTCTGACTCCTTCCTGTTCAGCTCCTGCTTCAGCTGCTCTATCTGGCAATCACACACACACACACACACACACACACACACATACATATTTGTTATGAAAACCTTTTAGTCATCATTGACTGGACTGATATACTTGCAGATAACAAAAACTTTCAGGAGAGAAATTTGTTTTTCTCTCACGCAAACACACATGCATATACACACAGGAATATTGTTGATTGTACTTGCGCATGCTGTACACAGACTTTAGATGTAAAAGCAAATACGAAGTAATATGTGAACTATTTGTACTTGGATTTAAAATGGGAGGAGGGCACATACCTCATTTTGAGTTAGGTGACCAGATTCACTGCATCTTATTGAATCTGACCAATTTTTCTCTCTTTCTCATTCATTAAAAGAACTTTCAGAACAAGTGTTTTGAAAGCACACATTCCTTTGAATGCAGTGAGATGCTTAGACACACTCTCTAATATAGGAATGGGCAATATGGATAAAATACTATGTGATTTTAAAAAAAATCACAGCATTAAAAATTACATGCTGTAGTAAAAAGTCAAACATTGAATTGTTTTTCATTTTTTACTTTAATGAACCCTATCATTTTTGGAAAAAGGAAAGTCGGACATATTTAAGATTTCATGCTGTGACACAATTTGGCAAAATTTAACTTGCTATAATTCATTTAGACATGACATTGTAAACTATAATATATCAGTATGTTAATTGTGTCATGATACATTTACTTGGAGGGACGGTACATGACAATATTATCACCCAGCCCTACATTATCAGCTCTCACTCAGGGGACTCCAGGGTCTACTGTCCACTCTATGGACACACCAAGCAAAATAGCCCAAGGGTGAAACTATACACAGACAAACAGAGTTATGAGAGGCAACATTACACTCACATAGCTGACAGATTACAGATTGTTTTAAGGAAGGCAATATAGAGCATGTCAGAAAAACCACAAAGGAAATCAAATGCACTAACAGAGGGAGGTTTCTATGCTGAGGCTAGCTACTGGTGCCAAAAATGCACAAAGCTGATTCGAAGAGAGATTTCTCTAATTGTGTGAGCGGGGTTGACCTCATAACAGGGGAATTCTGACTGGACCTGAGCTTGGCCAATCAATCTCTGGTCACAGAGCGAAGAAGAGAACAAGAGAGCAGGGAGAAGAGGGACAGAGAAATAAAAGACAGGGGGCCAAAAGGTGAGGAGGAATCAAAAAGTTACTCAGGGTGACAGAGTTGAAAGGATGGAAAGACATGGAGAAAGAGAAGTTGGGAAATGGGGAAGGGAGAGGACTAAAAATAATGTGATAAACAGAAAGGTCATTGTTAATAAAAAAGGGAACAAGGAATTCAAATTCAGACTAATGAAAGGGGTACTTCTGCTTGTTCTGTGATCCAAGGCTGTTGGGTGGGGAGTAGGAAGGTGGGAGCTGGTCTGATGGAAGACACACATGGTGACAAGGCCTGCTCCTACAGAGACACAAAGACAAGAAGACAGCAAGCCACTAAACTGTGGACCACAGCCAGCTGGGAAACTGTCAAGGTTTCCCCAGCTGGCTGTGTATTCAATCACACTCCACCACAAGCTGAGGCTTCTCAATGTTATGCTTGGTAAAGTTTTGCAAGACATGATTATTTAAAAAAAAAAAAGTTCACCTGCTCTAATGCCCACTTATCATACTTGAACAAATTTTCATGTTCTCAGAAGCTACTTTCTAGTGTTCGAGTAGATCAAAGCCCAGAGCGGAAACCAGAGAGGACATGGATGCTGTCCTCTCTGGTTTCTCTGATCACTGTCTCAGCTCAACACCAGTCACCACCACTGCTGAAAGACCAGGACCCTAAACACTTCAAAGATATAGAATGAAACTGTGTGCCTGTGCATATCCATGTGCGTGGTGTCTTTCTGTGTTTCTGTGTGACTGTATGCAGAAAGATGAGACATGGGAGAGCGAGCCAGGACTGTCACTGTGATGTATATCATCCCAGGTCAGTACGGGTGAGGAAAGAGTTCTTTCCTCTGTCGCTGTAAGCTCACATTCATCTGTCAGGGCCCCATTCATAAAAACATCTCTTTTATGATTGCATCAGGAACTTCCCCGATGCAATGACAAACGGGTCCTACAAAGAGCACCATTAATGAACCAAAGAGAAAAACTGTTTCACATGAGGCACTTCTCATCGGTCTCAGCCATCATTGAAACTCAGCTGGCAACACTCTGAAACCTTAAACTACATTTTTTCAACATGGATCTTGTATATTCTGTTCATGTGCCTATTCAAATGTGTGTGCGTGTGTCAGTCTGTGCACTGGTGTACACATGTGCCAATGGATAACCCAGTATGCTTGGGTCTAAGTCAGGCCTTTCTTAAGATCTTTCTGCTAGCTAAAGGTAGTACAGTAAACAGACACACTGCACTGTAAGCAGATATATTGCCTGAATTAGCTCCATCAGAACAGTCAGCAGTTAGGAGAGCAGTACAATGTTCGGTCATCACTCAGGTAATGTGGATAAGGTACACAAGAACTTCATGGAAGCAAGAAAACCTTATAAATGTTTTGAATTAGAGCCAAACTAGATATGAAGAAATACATTTAGAAGCGTAGGAGTTCTTGGTATCCATGCAACACGGGAGCTTCAGAACCTCAATAAAGCAGCCAGAAAGAGCCAGCATGCTGTAATTTGCAGTTTGACATTAATATCTCTCCCAACATATACTTAGTTGCCCATGAGCATGCATTGGAGACAAGAGACATGCACATTACAGCTTCTCATGCACTTGTTAATGATGTTTTAAGACTAACATGCATCACTCAGGTCATGCAGTGTGGAGTCGTCTCAGGTAGCATGCAGAGACACTACCTTAGTCTTCATGAATTTAGAATGGCTCTTGTAGACCTCCACCTGCTTGAGTTCATCTTGCCTGTCATCAGAGTGCAGCAGGCCGCTGGTCTTTAACATCTGGACCTCATCCTCTAAGTCTCGGATGTTCCTCTCCAGGGAAGAGATCTTGGTGTCCTGCACCAGTGACAATAGGCAGGCAACGAGTAAGATTTGAGTCCCGGACTTTAATGAGGGCGTTCCTGTCTTACATGTTATTGATTAAACAATGATCTATGTATCTAGTGATCTCTTTAACTATTAATCTAAAATAAATATGTGCAAAAGCCCAAATACAGGGAGAGGAGGTTGACAAAATGATGTTGATCTGAAAAAGAATATTGGCCTTGAAATTTTTACTTATTGTTGTCATGGAACGCTATGCATGAAATAGCTGAGACAGACATCAATTCAAGGAGGCTGTACAAAAGATCATTTGCAGCTCCCGCGAACCCCATCTATACCTGATTGGATAAACGTTATGGCTATATGAGATATATCAAAACTGAAGCTGATTTGAGACAATGACTGGACTTTTGATCTGTGACAAAATAACCCATTACAACGTGGAAATAAGAAAAACATGAGATTGCAAAACAGCACTAACAGCCCCAACAGCATATTCACAAAAGACCTCATGGCATCCTCTATCTAGATTATAACCTATTAATGTATAGCCCAATATCTGACTAGAAAGCATGGAAAAACAGAGGGAATATCTTGGCCAGCAATTGTGTACAGCCAAGATGTTTTCCTTTGCAGTATCTATGAGGGAATGGAAGGGTCTGTCATGGACAGGTCCCGAGGTTGTTTAGCTGCATGGTTTCAGACATACATTAAATGCTAAACCTTGGAACAGGAGAGAAAGGTAATTGAATAAATGGAAGCAGATTGCATGATGCCATCAGCACAAACCACAGGCAACATGTAAGCATCTGACCTCTATTACATCCTCTGACATCAGCCCTGCCTAGAACACGGTGCTGCATATACCATCCTGAACACACAAGCACACATACACCATACAAACAGGAATGCATAAATATATATATATAACACACCGACACACAAACACTCACACACGCAAAGAGTATATGCAAAGATGTTGACTTTCATTGTTAACCCAAAAACAGTTGAAGTGGGGCATTCAGGCATATAGCAGAATAAAACCACCTCACCCTAAGCATACATACATACACACTCAACACAATACAAAAAGGCCCACCCAAAGTCTACGCTATTGAATCATTTCCATTGCTTCACATTGATTTCTGTATGAAAATAACTGATTGCTATCTGTTTTTGTTCCAGAGTGAAAGGAGAGAAAAACATCACCCACAGGAAGAGAAATAAGGCAAATCCAAAGGAAAATACAGAGGGTAATATCAAAAACAACATTCAGCACAATATGAATACATGTTAATAAAAGCTTGGCCTCAAAACCGCTGTAACATGAGCTACACGATGGTGCTGAATTCCATCCCAGGGAGGGATTTATGATAGGGATAGAGGAAAACACAAATGCTGTATATTTGTGGTCCATGTTGAGTTGATGGAAGGATCAAGAGATCAGCACTCATTACTGTACCTGCCAGATAACGTCAGGATCAAAACAGAAAGGAGGGGAGGTGTTCTGTAATCACAAAGCGAAAATATACACCACTTAGAGACAAGCAGCATCACAGACAACGCAGACACTGGAAAAAACAGGATCAACATTACATGCTCATAGGACAAAGAGCATGCAGAATTCCCTCAGCTGCATCAATACTTAAAAAATTAGCAAAACAGGAGATAGTTTTATTTAGCAACAATGCAGGGAAATATCTCTTCCTCATCAACAGCATCACCAAAGGAAGGCTGTTACTGTATCTCTCTGTCTCTTTCACTCTCTAACACCTTTCTTATGTCTAATCCCTCTGGCAATGTTTTGCCTTTTCTAATTAATACAGTCAGGCTTTGCATTTAACGCACTGTGGGCATCCTGGGCTAGCACATGTGCAGTTTGTTAATAGGCAGACAAATCACAAAGTATGTGTGAAAAATAACTGTGGTTTTGCTGTAAAGGAGCCACTTTTGGAACAAGCGTTTGCTGAATGAACACAACATATGCGTTGTGTGTGGGTGTGCACGCAGACACATGTGGAGTCAACTGCATTTTTCACAGCTCTGACGACTTCAAAGGGCTGAGATGAGAGTGAAAGCTTCCATATGTGACATTTGAAACAAATTGAATAAGTGCTCAACTCTGCATGGGCCAATAATGGACTTTACTTGGGCATGGCCGCCATACAGACACGAGGCAACAGTAAGACAATGTTTCTTAAATTGTTTGTGCATGTATGTTAGTGTCTACATTTACAACTGAGCCGTATCCTCTACTAGCGCTCATGTTACAGCAGTGCTCATCAATAATTTAAGTTTTGTTGGTATGAAGTTGATATCAAAATAAACCAGAGGACATTCTGCAACTGGAAGAGTGAACTACACTGCTGAAACAGGATAAAAACATCTGACTTTTTTATCACAACACCTACCGCAGTTTAAACTCGCTGATCTCAAATTTGTTTGGAGATCGACACATTTTCTACAGCTGCTGGTTTTATAAACAGCAAAAGACACTCACATTTATGAAGCTGAGAACTGATCAATTGCAGCAATACACACTCACACCTCATAGCACATTATTACCTAAAATGTCGCCTGTTCTCGATGATTCAAGATTCACAGTAACTCCTACCTTCATATCAATGACAGTTTGCAGAGCCCTGGTCTTGGCCGGATCGGCCTGGAGCTGGTTCCGACGATGAAGCTCCTGAGGAGGGACCCGGTAAAAATAAGCCTGGCGGCTCATCATCTTTAACACTCTCTGACACCCACGGCTTCAGAGCCACTTAAAACGATACACTGATCAGTCTGACCAGTCCCAGTTTCTATCTCTCCCTGTCCTTTTTACTACATTGTTCTTACATCACCTTCTGTTAAAAAATGCTGAATTATCCTCTACTGTCCCTAAAAATATCTTGTTTTTCAAATATACTTTTCCTATTATCTTGAAGCTGGTTCCTGGTTTGATGCTCTCCTGAGGACTTTTTCCTGTCTCTAACAGCAGGCGTTCAAGTCTCTTTTCTCTGATCTCTCTTCTTCTGTCTCTCTGAGACACAGTCAGCTATAGGTCATCTGAATCTGTCTCTAACACTCTTTCAGTCTGCATCTTTCTGTTTCTTATATCTCACTTGTTTTCTGTGTCTCTCTCGCAGATGTCTCTGGCATGCTAAAGCTCCTGCTTAGCAACACTTTCTGCCAGCACATGCGCTGAGCTTCTTCTATCAATAATTAAAGGTAGCTCTGACCTACAACTATGCCTACAAAAAAGCACACACACACACATTCAAGGTAATGGGCACACACACACATACTGGCACACAGAAAGTTAAACTTACTCAATGAACGGGGAAAATTTAGGGTATTAGGCCAAGTCCATTTGGGAGAAAGAATAATATTGCAATTGAAAGATTTTCAACTACATGGAGCATGAGTCCTGCAATATTTTGAAACATTTCAAATTATTGTAGTATTTAATACCAGGACTGACCATTTCCTGGTTGCATTATGTTGTACTATTTTGTGTATTTGAAACACCTTCATTATATTGCAGTGAAATTACAAAATCACCACTTACAAAAGCCTCAATAATTATTGTGGAGCTCAATCAACACCTGCCTAAAAGAGTGTTAGCAAAAAATGGAGCAAAAGCTGTGAGCAAGTTACACTTTTATATATTTGCATGAGGCATGCCCTCCTCTCAGCAACACCAACACACCCTTGGAAAAGATGATTTGAACTGTCAAAAATACTCAGCTGTCCCTTCACTCTGCCTATGCTGCCATTGCCTCATTGGTCTGCAAGTATTTCCACAACTATTACTGCTGCTGCTGCTGCTTAGCTTTAATCAGCCCCAACACCCAATGAGCATCCACCTGTAGATTCTGGTCACAAAGGAAAAATATCTGCTATCATCACTCGCCAAACACGCTCTCTCTGTGCAGGTATAAGTGTGTGAATGATTACAAAACATAATGCTTCATAAAAAAACAGATCTATACATATTTTATGCACAAATTACCCCGTAACACAAGTAAACTGGAGGTCATAGAAACCTGGGGTAACTGAAAATGTGTTTAAATATACAGTAGGTGGAAAAAGTGAATTGCTTGGATGCCTCTAAGGAAGCCATTCAACATTGCTCCAGCAAAGGAAGACTATTGTAATACTAGGAAGCTCCAGGGATGAATATACAGTATGGAGCTGCCTGATTATGTTATAGACAGCTGCTGGAAAAGGACAAAATGCTCAGTGGAATTTCCTCATTCAATAAGGTTTAAAAAAAAATGCAATGGAATGCAAAAAGTCATATTAAATTGAAAGAATTATGGTACACAAAAGGGTTACAAAAACACAGACAAGCATACAAGTGCACACCCACACACTGACTAATGTTTAATATGTAGCACCTCTGAGGAAAATGAACAGGTCGGCAGGGGCAATGAAAAATAAGCAAAATTGCCTCTTTCACCAGAGGGACTGATACACAATCCCAAGTTACAGATGAATAAAATGACAGAGAAACTGAAATGCAATCAACAGTCAGTATTCGTGAATATTTCTCATCAGTCTTCGGACACAAAAATGACTAAAAAAGCAAGAGTAGACATACAGGGAGATCACGGTAACAGGTTTCCATGATTTCCCATTGCTTCCATTCTTCCCAGTTCTCCCAGTGATTTGAAATGAAAGGAGACATGGGTCTTATCCTCTTGTCCATGTAAGATGTGGATAAGGAGGGGATTACTGCTGTCAGAGCATGCCTCCCACAGACTGGCATGCCCACTGCTGCCACAACTCTAATCTTCTACTGACCATATGTGTATTAATGTGTCACAGTGTGTGTGTGTTTGTCTGTCTTTTTGTCTGCCTGTGCACATTTAAGTATTTATCTGTCCCTCTGAGAAAGTGTGTGCATTAACTCCTTATCAACAACGGTTAAGAGAACAATTCTCAAAACCATGGTGTCCCTCAATGGGGGAAATTAAGTCATGCAGGAGAGCATGTCATCAAAGACTGTCATCTCTGCTCCACATGTGTCAGAGCACTGAGCATATGGAATGAATAGGATCAAAAGTAACACTATAGCAATAAGTGCTGGCATCCTGAGAGAAGGATACGGTCAAAAAGTTCAATTCTAGCCTGAAGGCAATGGTGTCATGTACACTACGCGCAGACAAGAACATGCACAGATCCTACATAGACATACACACACACACACATATTCATCAATCACAATCCCATCCCTTCTCCATCAGTGAGAGAAAAAGGGAAAATTTGCTTGCCGCAAATGTGAAAATGTCTCTATCAGCTCAATGGCTTAAAAGGGCTGTTTGAAAAGACAAAAGTCTAATCGGAGGGAATCAAAGCCTTGCTGAAAAATAGGGAGGGGTTGGGGGGGTGGTGGAGGGGTGGAGGGGGTGAGGAGAAGGTTTGAGGGGTGTAATTTTGTCCCGATAAACTTTTCCGCTCGAACATTCTGGGAGATCAACAGAGCGTGGCGAGTATGTGGTTCCCGGGGTGTGGTGGGGAGAAGGGAGCATTGGTGTGTGTGTGTGTGTGTGTGTATGTGTGTGTGTGTGTTTGCTGATGGTATTTACAGTGGTCTTCTAATGTTAGTCGAGAGGGGGCTTCATTAGCGGAGGCTGAAAGTAGCCAATCAAGAATGGAGCCCTAAAAAGCCCAGCCTTTCACCAATTAACATAACCGCAGCAGATAGCATATCAGTCTGGGGAGAAAGAAAGAGAGAGTGGGAAATGTGGATGGACAAACGAACATACAAAGACAAACAAACAGATGAAAAAAAAAAAAAGGAGAGAGGAGAAGACGTAAAAACTTTGCAGTTGATTAGCTGGTGGCACGAGAAAGTGAGCCAAAAGAAAAAGTGGGAAAGGGATTTATAAAAAAGACTGATGACATGAGCTTCCACTTTTAACCGACATGCTGGAGCGCTAGAAAGTTTGAAAAAGTTAAATTTCTGGTTTTATCAGTGTTTGAGAGATGGAGGGTGGAGTGGAGGGGGGGGATAGACAGAGGTCCTGCCAAAAACAGCAGCAGGACTTCTGAAGCCAGTCATACTATAGAAAACAGGGGAGCCATAAGTGCTTTGCCCTTACGTTCTTAACAGTAGAGCAATGCTACATACCCAGTCTTAGGGGCCTTAACTCTATCCAGTCCCCCTAAGGACGACGTCGAATCTGCAGTGCGATGCATATGAAAGTAGATATGCCATCTCCAAGTAAAAATCTCACAGTGTGTGTGTGCGCATGTGTGTGTGTGTGTGTGCTCGCCCTTGGCAGCAGGTCAGGACTGGACAGGAACAGACCAGTGGAACGGCTGTTATTATTGGGTCTACAGAGACCTGGCGGCTGGGGAGAGTCGATTAGGCCCAGATTTATGCCTCTCAGCGTGTGTGTGTGTTTGTGTGTGTTTGTGTATGTGTGTGTGTGCCATCACACATAACTTAGGGTTAGGGTACATAATGGCCACAGTAGTTAAATACTGATAGAACACTGCCACTCTGTGGATATTGCTGGTACTGAAACAATGTACATTTGCCAGTAAACATACTAGATGAAAGCTCATATGCCACACTCAAACAAACTACTTTATATGTGGGTTCCATATTGTTTTAAGAAATGATGGCAATGTTGTGTAAGTGAGGTGTTACATCTCTATTTCAAGAGTCAAGTAAATTGGCTGACATAGATGTGCCAGTGTTTCTAAGTTGTCTGTGCAGCTAAGACAGTCTGACAGCTGACAAAGTTGAACAGAAAACACAAGCAAGAGCACGGGACTACACACCATCCCCTGACAACATACATCAGCAGGTGAAGGAGTGATGGAGTGAGCTCTATATCCATACATACTGCACACCAGCATACCGTCCAGACATAAACACAGACAGCTGGTTCAAGTAACTTCACATCTGGCCATGGTCTGTAAGTCATGAGTGGTACAACTGTGAGAGAAATCGGAAAAGACAAAAAGAGATTTCCATTCTCTGTGGACCCTGACTCAATTCTCTAATTTGCAACATACACGGGCACTTACATTTTTACACCCATCTTCCTTACGAAAAGCCCTTCAGTGAACATTTGGGAAAACGAAAAACAAAATTAAGATCATGTAAATGTAAATCTAAGGTAATAAGTTCTCGTCATACCGGAAAAGAACAGCAAAAGGGCCCCCCATCCACCCTCAGCCATGTTTGAAGGATAAATAAAAAGAGAGTTGGACTGAAAATGGAGGCATTTATTATCTCAGCTCAAGCTAAACAAGCTGGGTCATTTAAAAGAGAGTAATGGGCGCGGTAATGGAAGACAGTTGGGCTGGTTTCCTTTGGAGCTAATCAAAAGAACTAAGACTAGTGCCCCCTAATAGAGGCAACAGCAGCACTACCATCACAGCCCTGCCTTTGCTAATTATGACAAGTGTAAGGCTAAATTACCACTCTGACACATAAACAAAGGCAAGAGGCATTCACAGGAAGAAGACCATGTCTCAACGTTAAATCACTGCATGGAAATCTTTCAATTAATTTGTATTCACCCCAACTACAAACCGATGAGAGCGTCAAACAGACAAACAACTTGATCGTCCTTTAACACAATGTTAATAAACTGTGTTTGGATCACATTTCTTTGTGGATTTGGAATATGTAACTTTCAGTGAATATATTTTTGGAATGCAAAAAAAAGACAAAAATCTTTGATTGATAAATTAATGTTAAAAGTGTCAGAAGTAGTAAAAACACACGATAGCATGAATAATGACACTGTTATGATTCTGCTGTAGATTCATCAAGAAACTGTTTCTTCTCATTTATTCACTACTGAATGTGTAATAGTAGCTCAGTGGCCAGGAACTATTTTGATTAATCCTGACTATTTGTTATTGTTCTATTTTAATTATTTTAATCATTATTATTCCTATTATTTTTAAACTGGACAAATACATTTCATTCATCAACACTACATTATTCACTATTTTGAATATGCTTTCCTGCTCCTCATTACAATTTCTAGAAGACCATATGTTGATCATAGGACAAGCTTAGTATTATTATTTAACTATTTCTAAAGTATTCATAAAACATATATTTTTATTTTACTTATATGTCATAAACCACACACAGCGTTACTGATAAATATTAACATCTGACGTCTGATACACAATCTACACAATACAAATACACCTACAAATAGCTCTACAGCATATGAACTCATCAGTTTCACTCACTTTAAGCAAGGTTATTAGTTTGACTAACAATCTGCTAAATTAACCGCATCACTAGCTGCAATTTGAGCTGTAATCACCTAAGCAAGTCAACACATCAGACTGTGCAAACGAACCTGTATGCCCTCTGTCTGTGTCTATGTGTGTGTGTGTGTGTGTGTTTATGTGTGGTGTGTGTGTGTGTACACAGACTCCATAGCCCCATCTCAACCTCAGTGGAGAGGTGGCCAGAAGGAGACGAGGGGAAAAACGAAAGAACAACAATCACCTCTCTTTTCAATCAGGGCGGTCAGAGTGTTTTCCCTCATTAATCATACATTAATATTCAGACAAACACAGCTTGTTTTTCTACCTTAGAAAAACACTTCTTTCTCTCATCTCTCCCCCACTCTCTCTCTCACCTCTCAGTACCAGTCACCCCCTCCACCATAGCACACACAGTATGTGTTAAGCTGTCAAGCAGTTAAAAATAGCACAGACACAGACAGCGTGTGTGAACAGGTACTCACCTCTTACACACACAGCATGGTTAGGTCCCAAACATACACACAGACACACACAGGCACAGGAATGGTTGCATTAGCATGGGCTCAGACACCCACATTCCTCTCTGACAAAATCACCCACAGTGACCAAACACCCGGCATGGGTGGATATCCCATCAGCCATCGGCAGCCCAGAGAGGGAGTGTCCTCGCTAGAAACGCTAAGCCGACAGGCCCCAGATGTGCACGCATGCTCACATACACGCACACAAACACACACACACATGCAATCATTCTGACTAGGCACTGCGAACATAGAGGCATACAAACAAAACATAGGCGGAAAAACAAGAACATCATGACACAAACAATAGCAGAGGCATACACAGACACACAACGTACAAACACACACAGCGACAGAGAGGTAGAGAAATTAAGGGCTAAGAAGATTTAGGAGTTAAAAATAAACAAGGCAGGAGTGAGGAGCACAGAGCAGCCGACTGCTAGTCCTCCTGGCGTTGGAGACAGACACACCTGTGCTATACCACCACTCACTGGAGGTCTGGCACTTTTCATTTCTTCACAATCAATAAAATGGAGTCGGAAGTGTAAGCCAGAAAAAAAATAGGAAGGTCTTAACTAAGAGTCAGGCATGAACTTACCAAATAAGATTTGTCCTTTCTTGTATTTTAATTGAGAATTTTTGATGGGTGCAAAAATATAAAAAAAATAAAAAAATAAATAAAATCAGTTGAATATTTTTTCAGTTGCACTGTACAAAAGGGCTCTCCACACCACATGCTGTAGAATAAATGCTAAATGCTATGTGCAATGCATAGACAAGTGATATATGAGCAACTGCCATATGAGCATGTGCATACCCAGGAAAACAGACACACACACAGACACACACACAAACAAACAGAGTCAGATTGTAAAACTACATGGCTGAACATAGGCTTAGGGCTCTCCGTATGTTAATCTGGCCCATTGATAAGACCTGCTGAGCCGCTTTCTGCTCCCAAACTCTACATAATACAGGCACACACACACAGATATGTGCATACAAATACACACATACAAACGCAAGCAAAGCATTAATTAATTGCATTAATTAATATGCTAATCAAAAAACACATAAAACAAATAGATCATATATGCATTTAAGTGATGATAAATATCACGTTAACCATTAATATAGTTTAAAATATCTGTTTAGTATCAAAAATCACGTGCCGTTTTGATGTTTTTCAGTAACCTTCATGCACTAGAATGTATGATGTTATGTTTAATTCATATTCAGCTCTCAAATATTTCCAGAACCATTCAGGGATGTATCCGACTTAATTGCTTAATAATTGTTTTTTTATTATTAACACAGGCAACACAATTGTGTACCATAATTCGCAATGTCAAAAAACTACAATGATCCTATTTAAGTGATAGATGATAAATGATAAATATTGACATACTACCTAGCCCTTTTGTTGGAATTACTTACTTATTAGTATTCATTCTCTAAAACATTAAAAATATCAGGAAGAAAAACACACCTCTCTCACATGCATGTTTTCTAGCTGGGCTTCAGCCTCCTGCGCCGCCATAGTTATGATGCCTGTTCTCTGTCCCCGGCCCCAGTGTCCCTGACTTTGACCTTGGCCCTGAAGCATCTCCAGCAGCCTCTGGATGCTCTCGTCCCGGGCGCCAAGCGTCTGCTTCTGAGAGTCGATTCTCAGCTCCATCTCCTCCATGGTCTTCCTCAGCAGGAACAGTTCCTTGGCCTGGCGCTCATGCTCCGACTGCAGGCGGAAGAAATTTTCCTCTGACGGATCCAGAGGAGGGGGTGAAGAGAAGCCGTCACACCCGGGCACCTGGCAGGGGCTGCAGGGCCGGACTGAACTAGAGCTGGGCACTACCAATGGACCTTGGTTAGGACTGTAAAGGGGCTGATTTGGGCTGGTCCTCGGCCCAGGCTGAAGGGTGTTGGCTGGGCTGATTCTCTGTGTTGCTACTGCAGTATTACAGCCATAACCAGGGCTGTGAATAATGATGTCAGCTTCCTGTTGCCTTGGATTATAGGTGTTGGATGGGCTGGCTCTCGGGCTGTTCTTTGGTCCAGGACTGTGGAGGTTGCTGGGGCTTTGTCTGGGGCTGGGGCCAGGGCTGAGGCCCCCTCTGTGGTCCTGGTCCATACGGAGTTCTCGACAGGAGCCAGAGTTCCCCTGCTGTCGCTGGTGCTGTAGGCGACTGTTCATTTCCCTGTGAGCCCTCAGCTCCTCCTGAAGCTCCTGAACTGTTAGTGGAAGCTGCTACAAACAAAGTGGATAAAGATAAAATGCCTATTTATTCAATAACAAGCACAGCAGACATGTATAGACACATATAAAACATTGATTAACTTATAACACACATATATAAAAAATATATGGTGGGGCACTTAAAACAGACCTTGTTTCTTCTGATATCCCCAAGCTGCAGCAGAGAAATGTGACATAAGAAAGACACACACACATGCATAAAGCCCAAAGAGAAAGCAAAAAGGAAAAAGATGCCCCAAATATCAAACCACTGTGTAAAATACTTAAGTCTCTTCGGTTTGGAACGCTATTGGGTGATGGTTACACACTTTGGCCATGAGGAGGCAACATTTCTCTTCAAAACACAGGCAAAATACATAGAATGTACTATGCTTGAAAGCACAAGTGGCATGTTTGTTTGCAGTGAGATGAACATCAAAGGGGGGGAAAGACAGGACAAATGGTGATGGTGTTCCAGATGAAAACAAATTTGCAACTTATGAAAACATTTTTTTTCCCCAAATTTATAGAGAACCTCAAAAAGAATCGGTGACAGTTCCAAGCATAAAAGCAGTGAGTCTAACACGGACCCAATTGTGCCACTAAATAATTAATTAATTAATTGACAAATCAATAATCTGTTAAGGATGCAGTTAAGGAATGTGCAAATCAGTGCACAGATAAAACATAATGATGAAGAATTTAGTCTTTAATAGGTCAAAATTGGCATGACATTAAAAAAACCTTGGAAAGATATCTGCTTTAAATCACAATTTGTTTTGTTTTGGTGGATTAAAACAATATTTGTCATCACAGCATGAGCTTTTAAAGATGGACACATCAGTGATGAGCAAGATTGAGGAGGTTAATAGATGCAATAACTGAAGGATTTGTCAATACATTTACCACTTGAACAATTATACTAAGCTACATAAACAGGCTCCCATAAAGTGTTGTTGGGGACAACATATTTCATTCAACATTCATGCTTTTACCACTTGCTGCAGTGCAAAGTAATACAAAATACAATATGCTAATTTATATTCACAGCTCTCAGCTTTTCTGATTGGCAAATGGAAATTCACTCTGTGCTTGAAACCATGGACACAGAGCATTCTTGATGATTGAGCAGGATAAGAAAAGGCTGTAAGGAAATCAAACAAAAGGGAAAAAAACTGACAATACACACTGCACCTTACAGCATCTAGAGATGTAAAACATTCATTGATGAAAACACTAAACGGAAGTTAAACACCTAAATTTTCATCTCTGTGAAGCTATTACCAATTTTTCCTCTAATATCGTGACTCCTCTGCTCGAGTCCAGAAGGTAGACGGCACCAAGGACACAGAGTTGAGATGTAGGAGGGAGGCGAGGGTGAGTGCAGATAATCAATGCAACAAGCTAGCACTGAATATCAAGTCAGAGTGGGTGGACAATCCTCCGCACAAACACACACATTCACACACTCACACCATTGAGACTGTAGACACAAATACATATGTAGTGTACACACACACATAGACATACACACACACACAAACAGATGGTTAGGGGACAACTCTGGTGGCTGCAGCTGAGAGAAAAGGTGACATTCCTTATGCTAATTATAAAGTTCTCTTGTCACACTCAACTCTTCCCAGAGTGTCTCGAAGGGCAAAAAACATTAGAAATGGAGAAGAAAAAAAGAGAAGAGAAGTGACCACTTAAAAGAAGAGAAGGGGGATAGAGGTGATAAAGGAGAGCAAGGTGACAGCAGATAAGAGTTAGAACAGCATCCTCTGCATAAGGTATTGTTTTTTAATTGAGAGAAACTGGACTCAGAGTGTTTTTTCTTTATTCTATACAATAGGGCAGTGAACACTGTGAGGGCCAGTAAAGACAAAAGGGGTTGGTAAAAATTTAATGAGTAATCAATATTGCTAACAACATAGCATTCATAATCAGCTGGCGCTAAACTATCCTTAGGTGTGTATGTCTGTAAGAAAGAGCAAGTGAGAGAAAGAGGATGAAAGAGAAAGGCAGAAAGAGAGAATGAGAAAGAAGAACGCCTAAAGGTTTTTGTTTGCTCTTTTTAAGCTAGATGACTCGCATTGTGTTTTGTCAGCAAGATATATCAGCTAAGGTAAAACAAACTGACATACTAGGCTACAGCAACAACATAATCAAAGTGATATTAAATCACATCACTAATGGGCGTATTTCACATTGTTTTTCTGTATGAACTTCACTCGTATCAAATTCACTAGAAACATTACAGATGGTGATAATTAGAATGCAGGAGAGAGATCAAGGACAGTTGAGTTCAGCATGACAAAAAACTGGTAAATCAGGGTTCTTTCATATTCTGACAGGTTACATATGGCAAAAGGATGCATCATAACTTCTGCATTTAATGGATTCCATCAGAGCTTTGGACAGTGTACAGGATTTTTTTTCTCCAGTAGCCTATTATATTTTCATATGAAATACCAAGTGATCTACACTTACATGTATGTATGTATTTATGGTTTAATTATCTACAGGTACATAAGGATTATGAGATCATAAATCTACAAGTAAGGTGCTGTTTCGGTAGATAAATACATGTGCAAGACGAGGGGGACAGAGGAAGAAGGTTAAGGTAAAAAGACAGTATGAGAGAAAGAGCGTTAGTGTGGGAAAGAAAAAATGAGTCGACAATTGAAAACAAGTAATATGCTAGTATTGAATGGGTCTGTCTGAAGGAGCACAACACAGACAAATACATCCATCTATTACAGACAGGGTGAAGTCAGGACAAGCCTGTAGATGCACAAAGACTGGTAACCGAACCATTTTCAGCAGCAAACACATTTCTTGTCTACAAAGCTTACTGAAATTCCTCTATTTTGTGGAAGGTGAAAATTGTGTATCTTTTTGTGTATGCGAGTTGTGTGCGCATGTGTCTTTCTCTTAAAGAAGAGAAGGGTAGTGGCAAATGCAGATCTTAGCGCATTTTCGTTCGTCGAAGGACACGTTTTGAGAAATATTTATTAGTCGAAACTCTATAAAAAAACAAACAGAAATGACTATTTTCCTGAATGAAAAAACATTCTGTTTTCATTTTCAAACATTCTGTTTTTTTATTTTTGGTTTTAAAATTAGAAGAATGTGTGTGTATGTGTGGGTGTGTGTGTCATAGTGTCCTCACACTGTATGACAATGTGAGATGAAAAAGCTATAAATACAAATGCAGAGGTGGCTCCTTGGTTACAAGAAAGAGGGGTTGAAGCAAAGAGTACAGATATGATTAAACTTTTTGTATGCTTGTGTGAGAAAGATGAAGACAGAGAGATAAATAGATACAGCAGAAACTGCACAAGCTGTATAATGTAAAAGATTCTTAAAACAAGATGAAGTATATTTTATAAAGACTTACAGACCAGGTATTTTCCTGTAGAGATATACCACTATTTGTCCACTAGATAAACACAGACACACAAGTAAGTAAAATGCCACACAAGACAAATGGAGAAACAGAGGGCCGGCATGACAGAAAACAGAAGGAGGACATACAGAGAAATAACAGATTTACATTAGTTCTGCAGTAAGACAGACAGATGGATAACACCTCAGAGTGAGTGGGCCAGACTCCAGGGAGAGGTGGCACAGGACAGACTGGTCACTATCCCTTAAGGAGTAGCTGTGAGTTTTTTTAGAATCTGGCTAATGGCTGCCAATAGGGCATGTTCCCATGGAAACACAGACAGCGCTTAGCCTGGCAAACGTCTTTACACATGAACTGCACAGAAGCCTTTCTATGCAACCTTGAAGGCAGGAACAAAAGGTATGATGTGAGAGGTATGATGTGCAGAGGAAATGGGCTGGTCAACACAAAAAGTCTGAATGTGATGTGTGAGCAGACAAATCAAAGAGTGTTGTTTCAAAATTAGATTTCCACCATTTGAAAAATGTGACTAATAGACTTGCTGGTGTGAAAGTGACTCACTGTTGAATTCTGAAGTTGTTGAGTATTTGTTGCAGTAACCAGTGGAAAGTGAAATATAGTATTTATGAAACAAACTCTTTAATTTGTCAGTCTTCTCACCTGTACATCCTCTTGGTTTGTCCTGTAATGGTCCTTCAGAACCGAGGTCCTCCCTCCGTCCTCCCTCCTAACCCCCTTGTCTCTCTTTACATCCGGACTCCAGAAGTTGACATTGTTCATGCTGGGGCCTGTCCTTCCATCCCTACCTCCATCCAGTTCTCTCCTCAGGTTGTCGTTCTCCCTCTGCAGCTCCTTCAGCTGAGCCTGGAGATCAAACGTGGGAGCTTCTCCCCGTCCAAACGAATCCAGTGCCTGTGGATGTCTCCCAGACTGGCGCCGCAGACTGGAAGTCCCAGCAGAAAGCAAGGTTTGGTCTCCATAGTGGTCTGATGGGTGATGCAGCCCAGAGGAGGTGATGTTTGGGCTGCTGCCCATAACTGTTGTCCTGCCAGTGTAGGAGGAGCGGCTGGTGCTCCTGCCCAGCGTCATGGTGCCTTTGGGGTAACCGCCAGAGGGTTCCAAGGCATCCCGCTCACAGGGGTACATAGTGCCTGAAGTGGCATAGGCAGCACTCAAAGACTGGATGTTCTCCATAGACAGGGTTTTACCCCCTGGAGCTGTAGCTGAACCACGGGTTGCTCCTTTGTCTGCTGTTGTGCCGGGTTTGATCTTTGAACCTGGCCTTGACGCTGACCCTTGACCTCCAGCCGATTTAGGCGCTGGTGCAGGCAAACCTCCTGACACAGAGCCTGGTTCTAGCCCTGAGCGGGAGCCTGGTGCTGAGCTTACAGCCTGTTTGCCTTTCCCCTGTTTAGGGGATCTTGAAAAGCGTGAATGAGATGTTCCGCCATCGGTGTGCCCACTGCTCTTTGAGCCAGCAGATAGCTTGCTCTGCGTTGGCTTGGCTCTAATGTTTAAAGGCATTTTTTTTATATGGCAAAAGACAACATCTGAGGGGACACTGTTAAGGTTGTGAATATTTTCATGTCCCTTTAAGGAACCAGAGAGGATAACAAGGTTTAAAATAAAGGCCACCTCTTGGCATCTCAGTTTTCACCTGTCCATCTCTGATTGTTTAGGGCTTGAGTCTTATTTAGTCCTATTAGAAGAGAGTGGCAGTGACTGTTGGCTACAGGGCTCCCAGACACACAGGCCAGACGTCTTGTGGTTTCAGCTACAGAACAGGACATCATGGATTCTAGACAGGTAAAAGTAAGACAAACATTGAGAGAAAAACAATCAAATCATATTTAATAAAAACAACACAAGCAGCAGCTGGTTATCAGCTAGATACCATTTTATTGTTTTCAATGCTGATACCAAAACTACTTTTTGTTACTTTGCTTTGAGCAATATAAACATGTATTTCTCCAAAGCAAAACCCAAAAAATACAGACCTAAAATTGGTAAAATTGTAATTTAAATCAGGAACTATCTAATCAAAGAATAGGTAACCAAGGCTACAAATCTGACCAACAATGCAAGCATTCCTTGATGGTTTTTGATACTCAGTGGTACTGAAACACTGGCCACTCAAAGGCTTTTGCTCATTATGTACAGAACACTTCCACAATCACCACAGTAGATGGTGAAAGAGATAAACAGGGAGAGTGACCAATTTGACCATTTCAGCACCATGGACAGCTCTGAATCTACTCACCATAAAGCTCATGGATTCAAATGCCTGTTCAGGTCTGAAGGAAACAGGAACAAAAATAGTGTAACTGGCTATATACATGGCAGACTGCAGAGGAAATTGAAAGACCAGTCTTTATTATCTAGCATCCCTCTGAGACACTTACAAAACTCATCATCAGACTTTATCAAGGCTGTAGACATACTGGTACCTTAGGCTTCCACTAAAAATAGAGGACAAAAGTAGGCAGTTGGAATTTAGGCTAAATCATACTTCAAAAATGCAGCATGTTATGACCGTGCCCATATTAGGATAAAATAAGCATGTGAGTATGTATCATACTCAATGATATAGGGTAATGTGTTGTCTTCAAGGTGTAAAAAGCCATACAGCAATACAAGTAGGTAACACATATCCTCAGGGAATCAAAGTAAGCACAACCCAGTCCATGATGGACCAGATATTGGGGACTGTCTGCAAAGCAGAGGCAAATCCAATTCATAATCCCTCCTCTAATCCAAGAGGATTGGGTGCTGGGAGGCAGGATGCAACTGAGAGATTGGTTAAGTCTTCTTGTCAGTCATAACATAGATGTCAATCCCTTATCCATCGTTTGAGACAATGAATTTAGCTTTATGTGCCATCGATGGAAGCACCAAGTCAGAGTACAATTTGGTACAATGTTACATTTATATCTAAAGTGAAAAATTAAATAATAGTGCCTGAAACTAAACGCACAACTATGTTTAAACCTTTTAAAACAAGGAAACTGCAAACATGTTAGCTTGCTACTGTTGAAGCTTTGTCCACAGTCATCGTTGGCGTAAACTGAGGTATCATAAATCAGTGTAACTGGTCAGTTTACGCAGCTGCATACCTCCTTGCCAACCCACACTGACCACACGACAAAACTGGAGAGAAAGAAAGCACAGACTGATGCAAATATAATAATAAATAATTAAGTAAAATGCCACAAGTAGAAAACATCTCACTTCATACCGGTGACCAAGCCTCTCCAGTTACTTCTGAGTTGGCAGCCAGCTGTTGCCGTGAAGAAAAAACTGGTGTCACCATCCCGACTGCAGCAGCGTTGATTTGCATGATAACATACTGTATACACAAGCCCCTCTCAAAAAGCTCAACATGCTGCCAATATAATGTTAAAACTACCAAATACACCCCGCTATATTTTATGGGTGGCACGAGTAAAACGGTCGTTGCGCATGCTACTGCACAGACTGGACACAGACTCAGAATAACTCTACTACGACCACGGCATGAAGGATTAGTTTCTTGCTCATATGCACACGGCTACGTGAGTTCGAGCTTGGTACCTTACATAATAATTAATCTGCACCACAAACTGAAAGCACACAGTTTCGTTTGTTTAAATAATGTTGCCAGATAATGCCAGAAAGTCCAGATGTGCAAGGAGAAACCCTGCTCTTGCCTTACCGGACAGGCACCTCTCCATCACCGTGAAGTCCTAAATGTACCCTGTCCGACCTCGGCGCAGGCTCCATGATCTCATCGGCTCAGCTCTCTCATGACCTGTCCTGCCATCGGGTCCGCGTGGGCGCGCGCTCCCTAGTTGGCGCTTGCGCGACCTACGCGGGGCAGCGCCAACAGCAATGATTGGAGGGTTCCTTTTTTTCATACACCTACATGAGCGTCAGATGGGCATGGCACTCACAAGGTGTCAGCTACACGAACAGTAAATTTGAAAACGTACAGTTATGATGTCAATCCAAGCGAATTAGATGAGCATCATAATACTTTTCCATACAGACTACACAAAACATATCTTGACAGCCATCAGTCATTTAATCCCATGAATCTGAGGGTTTTATTTGTTTGTTTTTACAGTATTAGAATGTACCTAAAATTACATCACATCACTAAATGGATGGAAATTATATCTTAACCACAGCTAGTGTCTAATATGCAACAGTTTAGAAGTGGACTGCAGCTGTTCAGCTCACTCACTCACTATAACTGAAAAGAATTATTTTTGGTCAGAGGTTTCTGTTTGTCAAATGGAGTTTCCAGACCATGAGACAAAAAATGAAATTGGAATCCCAACCCACAAGCTAAAATAAGAATACAGTACAACAAGCTGCACTGCTCACGCAGCAGGCCTTCTCTTGGTCAAATCTGTTATAACTTTCAATATATATGCATGCACCTCATTCAAAAGTATCCTCTGGTCAGCAGCCTGCAAAATTACTTAAGTAAAGCTTTCATGCTTTCTGATGCTTCTAGAAAATAGGTATCGCTATACAACAGACCCATACCGAGTTTTCCCCTTAAACTTATTGAGAAATCATAGTCGACCTTTTCTTACTTTCAACACATGCAGCAGATGCAGTTGTTTGTACCCTGTAAGAATCAATCACCAGTTTCATTTCCTCCCAACCAAAACACCTAAATAAAGTGAAGTGAAATACTGAAACTGGGGGGGGGGGGGGTATATATAACTTTACATAATATTACCATACTTATGAAATCACGCTATCCACATGAAAACAATTCAAGTTTATTTACATGGCCCAATATTAGTTTGTCGATGTACAATGTACAATGTCTCCATTAACATTACAGCAAACAACAGCAACACTTCCCTACCCAGCACAAACTCTCTGAGAAGACAAGGATTCATTCACTAAAAATACTTAAATCATACAGAAAAAAATAGGAAAAACATCAGTAGAGGGCATTCAAAGAAAATCAATCAATCAAAAGCACTTAATTATTAAAATAAAAACATTTAAGACAAACAACAGAGCAGCCAAAATGTCAGATAACACAACAGAACATAATCTTTAAAAGTTAAATATTTACACTAAAGAATTAATACATTTTAGATTTAACATCAAACATCAATCAAGTATTGTCAGAATAAGATTATGGATGTGATAGCATTAATAAGAGACTGGTTCTCCAAAATGAGGTCATGGAAAGTAGGTGCATTTTTATTTTGCTACCCAGGTGTTCTGTATAAGCCGTTCAAAGGGAGTCATATAAAACTTTCACTCATGTTGTTGTCATAGAATTTGAGGTTATCTGATGACAATGTCATTCTTATTTGATTCCAGAAAAGAAGTTGGGCCCTTGGGTTTCTCGGCCAGGACAACACAGACTTCCTGCACAACCTCTTCCTCAACTGAAGGTACTTCAGTTTGGGAAACATCTCATCCAACAGAACCAGCACAGCTACATCCACCTATTTGGATCAAATCAGAGATAATTTTGTGATGTGGAAACATGGCAACAATTCAGTAAGAATTAGATAGATAGCAAATTTAAAAAAAAAAGAAAAAAGAAAAAAAGAAGTTAATTTAACAAACCTTCTCATCCAGAAGCCGCTGCTGAACCATAAAGAAAGCTTGGCGGATCACACCATTCACTGTCTCACCACCATTAACACCACTGGACAGCACAAATACCGTCTTCACACTGTTGTAGACAGCATTATGTAGATTTTCAATACATGAAAGCCCAGGAATCCAATCCCTCTCTTCCAAACAGAGACAAAACCTCCTGTGACCTGAGTTCTCCAGATGGACAGTTAACTCATTGTAGACCCAGTCTCTCACAGCCCGGTTACTGGTGTCAAACACGACAAAAGCATCGTAGTGACACTGCGAATCACTATGAGCCAGCTGAGAGTAGCCTTTATGTCCTGCCCAAAGCACCTGTAAGCAATACCACATGTCCCATCCATAGAGATGCTTAAGTAGGGGCAGAACAGTGAATATCACAGCCAAGAAGGCACTGACGAGGAATGCTACGCTACCATATATGTCCTGGCAGGAACGCTGGTCCATAGACAATACACTCTCGCCCAGTTGGGACTCGGGGAATTCACAGTGTATATGTGTGGTGACATAAGGAATGTGTACCGAAGTAGTACGCAAAAAGTCTGCAAACCAAGATGTATCACAGTCACATTTAAAGGGGTTGGCATGCAAGGTGAGTGTCTGAAGGGCACTACCACTTTTAAAAGGGGCAGGGAGATACTGATGATTCAACTCCTTGATCTGATTGTGGTTGAGATGGAGAATATGCAAGTTTTCTGCCTTTTTAAAAAACTCCTCAGGAATAAAATAAAGTCGATTGTGACTAAGGTCCAAAAGAGAAAAAGATGCTCCAAATCTTATCTCTTTATGGGGCAAATAAGAGAGGTAGTTTTTACTCAGGTTCAGGTGTGATAAATTGCTGAGCTCTGAGATGTTTTGCCATGGGAAATAGT